>NW_028160146.1:0-252345 GCF_964263955.1 Coregonus lavaretus
TGGATCTCCCGTCCCTCTCTCCCGTACCTCTCTTGGATCTCCCGTCCCTCTCTCCCGTCCCTCTCTGGATCTCCCGTCCCTCTCTCCCGTCATCTCGTCTCTATCTCCCGTTCCTGTCTGGATCTCCCGTCCCTCTCTCCCATTCCTCTCTGGATCTCCCGTCCCTCTCTGGATCTCCGTCCCTCTCTGGATCTCCCGTCCCTCTCTCCCGTCCCTCTCTGGATCTCCCGTCCTCTCGGATCTCCCGTCCCTCTCTGGATCTCCCGTCCCTCTCTGGATCTCCCGTCCCTCTCTCCCGTCCCTCTCTGGATCTCCAGTCCTCTCTGGATCTCCCGTCCCTCTCTCCCGTCCCTCCTCTGGATCCCCGTCCCTCTCTGGATCTCCTCCTCTCTCTGTCCCTCTCTGGATCTCCCGTCCCTCTCTCCCGTCCCTCTGGATCTCCCGTCCCTCTCTCCCGTCCCTCTCTGGATCTCCATCCCTCTCTCTGTCCCTCTCTGGATCTCCCGTCCCTCTCTCCCGTCCCTCTCTGGATCTCCCGTCCCTCTCTGATCTCCGTCCCTCTCTGGATCTCCGTCCTCTCTCCCGTCCCTCTCTGGATCTCCCGTCCCTCTCTCCCGTCCCTCTCTGGATCTCCGTCCCTCTCTCGTCTCCCGTCCCTCTCTGGATCTCCCATCCCTCTCTCCGTCCCTCTCTGGATCTCCCGTCCCTCTCTCCCGTCCCTCTCTGGATCTCCCGCCCTCTCCCCGTCCCTCTCTGGATCTCCCTCCCTCTCTGATCTCCCGTCCCTCTGGATCTCCCGTCCCTCTCTCCCGTCCCTCTCTGGATCTCCCGTCCCTCTCTCTCTGTCCCTCTCTGGATCTCCCCGTCCCTCTCTCCCGTCCCTCTCTGGATCTCCCCCCGTCCCTCTCTGGATCTCCCGTCCCTCCTTCTCCCGTCCCTCTCTGGATCTCCGTCCCTCTCGGATCTCCCGTCCCTCTCTGGATCTCCCGTCCCTCTCCTCTCTGGATCTCCCATCCCTCTCTCTGTCCCTCTCTGGATCTCCCGTCCCTCTCTCCCGTCCCTCTCTGGATCTCCCGTCCCTCTCTGGATCTCCCGTCCCTCTCTGGATCTCCCGTCCCTCTCTCCCGTCCCCTCTCTGGATCTCCCGTCCCTCTCTCCCGTCCCTCTCTGGATCTCCCGTCCCTCTCTGGATCTCCCATCCCTCTCTCTGTCCCTCTCTGGATCTCCCGTCCCTCTCTCCCGTCCCTCTCTGGATCTCCCGTCCCTCTCTGGATCTCCCGTCCCTCTCTGGATCTCCCGTCCCTCTCTCCCGTCCCTCTCTGGATCTCCCGTCCCTCTCTCCCGTCCTCTCTGGATCTCCCGTCCCTCTCTCCCGTCCCTCTCTGGATCTCCCATCCCTCTCCTGTCCCTCTCTGGATCTCCCGTCCCTCTCTGGATCTCCCGTCCCTCTCTCCCGTCCCTCTCTGGATCTCCCGTCCCTCTCTCCCGTCCCTCTCTGGATCTTCCGTCCCCTCTCCCGTCCCTCTCTGGATCTCCCATCCCTCTCTCTGTCCCTCTCTGGATCTCCCGTCCCTCTCTCCCGTCCCTCTCTGGATCTCCCGTCCCTCTCTGGATCTCCCGTCCCTCTCTGGATCTCCCGTCCCTCTCTCCCGTCCCTCTCTGGATCTCCCGTCCCTCTCTCCCGTCCCCTCTCTGGATCTCCCGTCCCTCTCTCCCGTCCCTCTCTGGATCCTCCCGTCCCTCTCTGGATCTCCCATCCCTCTCTCTGTCCCTCTCTGGATCTCCCCGTCCCTCTCTCCCGTCCCTCTCTGGATCTCCCGTCCCTCTCTGGATCTCCCGCCCCTCTCTGGATCTCCCGTCCCTCTCTCCCGTCCCTCTCTGGATCTCCCATCCCTCTCTCCCGTCCCTCTCTGGATCTCCCGTCCCTCTCTCCCGTCCCTCTCTGGATCTCCCGTCCCTCTCTCCCGTCCCTCTCTGGATCTCCCATCCCTCTCTCTGTCCCTCTCTGGATCTCCCGTCCCTCTCTCCCGTCCCTCTCTGGATCTCCCGTCCCTCTCTGGATCTCCCGTCCCTCTCTGGATCTCCCGTCCCTCTCTCCCGTCCCTCTCTGGATCTCCCGTCCCTCTCTCCCGTCCCTCTCTGGATCTCCCGTCCCTCTCTCCCGTCCCTCTCTGGATCTCCCGTCCCTCTCTGGATCTCCCATCCCTCTCTCTGTCCCTCTCTGGATCTCCCGTCCCTCTCTCCCGTCCCTCTCTGGATCTCCCGTCCCTCTCTGGATCTCCCGCCCCTCTCTGGATCTCCCGTCCCTCTCCCGTCCCTCTCTGGATCTCCCATCCCTCTCTCCCGTCCCTTCTGGATCTCCCGTCCCTCTCTCCCGTCCCTCTCTGGATCTCCGTCCCTCTCTCTCCGTCCCTCTCTGGATCTCCCATCCCTCTCTCTGTCCCTCTCTCATCCCTCTCTCCATCTCTCTCTCAAATTCTATTTGATTCTTTCTGTCTCTTTTGCTTTTCAGGTTTATCACATATTTTCTCTCCCTTCTTTTCTTCTCCTCTTTGCCACTCTTTTCATCTATCATGTGGTTCCTCTGTAAATCCAAACCATTTGTGGTTTGTTGAGACGAGTCAAATGGTTTTGTAGATGTGAATTTGATGCAAGTGCTGTTTAATATGCTGATGTTAGCGCTATAACGCTGAACTAATAAAGTGACTAACAGTTAAATCTCTCTCTCTCTCTTTCTCTCTTTCTCTCTCTCGCTCGCTCGCACTCTCTCTCAATTCAATTCAATTCAATTCAAAGGGCTTTAATTGCATGGGAAACATATGTTTACAATGCCAAAGCAAGTGAAATGGATAAACAAAAGTGAAAGAATCAATTAAAAAAATTACAGTAAACATTACACTCACAAAAGTTCTCTCTCTCTCTCTCTCTCTCTCTCTCTCTCAGATGCTGACTGAGCCTGCTATTTTTGCAAAGGACACCAGCTGTGAGTGCCGCGCCCCTCATGAGAAACTCTCCATCGCTCAGGCCGCAGAGGGACCCCAAGTATACCTCCTCTCTTCCTCTGTTCCGAGCTCCATCCCTCTTTTATCACTATTCCTCCTCTCATCCTCATTCTTCATCCTCTCCTCAGTATTTTCACTCATAACCATCCCTTCTTCTTTTCCACATCCTCCTCACATTCACTCACTTTCTCCTCCTCCTCTCTCCTCTCCTCTGATGGTGTTATATATGTGCTAGATGTAAACTCTGTGTGTGTCCTCTAGATGTAAACTCTGTGTGTGTCCTCTAGATGTAAACTCTGTGTGTGTCCTCTAGATGTAAACTCTGTGTGTGTCCTCTAGATGTAAACTCTGTGTGTCCTCTAGATGTAAACTCTGTGTGTGTCCTCTAGATGTAAACTCTGTGTGTGTCCTCTAGATGTAAACTCTGTGTGTGTCCTCTAGATGTAAACTCTGTGTGTGTCCTCTAGATGTAAACTCTGTGTGTGTCCTCTAGATGTAAACTCTGTGTGTGTCCTCTAGATGTAAACTCTGTGTGTGTCCTCTAGATGTAAACTCTGTGTGTGTCCTCTAGATGTAAACTCTGTGTGTGTCCTCTAGATATAAACTCTGTGTGTGTCCTTTAGATGTAAACTCTGTGTGTGTCCTCTAGATGTAAACTCTGTGTGTGTCCTCTAGATGTAAACTCTGTGTGTGTCCTCTAGATGTAAACTCTGTGTGTGTCCTCTAGATGTAAACTCTGTGTGTGTCCTCTAGATGTAAACTCTGTGTGTGTCCTCTAGATGTAAACTCTGTGTGTGTCCTCTAGATGTAAACTCTGTACGTGTTCTCTCCAGTGGACCGTCCAGTGCGTGTATATGCAGATGGAATATTTGATCTGTTCCACTCCGGCCATGCCAGAGCCCTGATGCAGGCCAAGAACCTCTTCCCCAACGCATACCTCATAGTGGGAGGTATGTACACACACACACACAGATATGTACAGACATACATTTATAAACATGTGGATATAATGACTCAGTATGAATAACTCATATATGTTTTGCTATCTGTTTTTGTGTACCTTTGTGACTTTGTGTGTGTGTGTGTGTGTGTGTGTGTGTCAGTGTGCAGTGATGAGCTGACACACAAGTACAAGGGTTTCACAGTGATGACAGAGGATGAGAGGTACGAGGCTCTGAGACACTGTCGCTATGTCGACGAGGTGGTCCGAGACGCACCATGGACGCTCACACAGGACTTCCTGGAGAAACACCAGGTGTGTCTGGCTGTTCCCACCTGTTAATTCAGCGCTCTCTGACTTGTTGTGTATGTAAAGAGTAATGTGCTAGCATGCATGTCTCTTTTCTAGGTGTCAGTTTATCTGCATGGGCTTTCTTTTTCTGTCTTCCTGTTCTGTGATTCTTGTCTGCCTGTTCTGTGATTCTTGTCTTCCTGTTCTATGATTCTTGTCTTCCTGTTCTGTGATTCTTGTCTTCCTGTTCTGTGATTCTTGTCTTCCTGTTCTGTGATTCTTGTCTTCCTGTTCTGTGATTCTTGTCTTATTCTGTTCTGATTGTTTCTCAGATCGATTTTGTGGCTCATGACGATATCCCATACTCCTCAGCAGGAACTGAGGACGTCTACAAACACATCAAGGAGGCAGGTGTGTGTGTGTGTGTGTGTGTGTGTGTATGTGTGTGTGTGTGTGTGTGTGTGTGTGTGTGTAAACTGTATTCACAATCAGTTAAGTATTGCGTAGCCATACCTTGAAATCACATTGTTGTCACGCCTCCTTTGGAGAATTTTGTATTAGCCGAAATGGCTAGAATGGTGCGCTGGCTTCCAGCGGCTACAATTTTATTAGATGTTACATCTCAAGAACCCTCCCCACATGCCCGTAGGAGGGGTGCTGCGTGTTATGTTCGTCACTGTTTTCCGACTGCAGGGAGTTGTTGCGTACCGTTATGCTAGTTTGCAATATTGCAGAATATAGAAGAAAACCAGGAGGAAAAAGGTGATTGTGTTTTTCCAGAAGTGTGCTGTAGTCGATGAAGACATTACAACTCCTCTGCTTGAACATATGACTGTATGCCTTCAACACTCTCCGCCCAAGCAAGCAAGGCATTTGATTGGTTTGACGTGTTGCGAGGCGTCACTTATTTACACCGGGTTTCCTCCCCTTTCTAGCTACTTTCTGCCATTGACTTCACCAGGCTTTCCGATTAGGGAAGGCTGATTCTCCACGAGGCTAACGATCAGTGTATGTGTTCCTGTGTGTGTGTTTATTTATAATGTATGTTTGTTATGTGTGTTTGTGTTTCCAGGCATGTTCGTGCCGACCCAGCGGACGGAGGGTATCTCGACCTCTGACCTGATCACTCGTATCGTACGAGACTATGACCTCTACGCAAGACGCAACCTACAGCGAGGCTACACCGCTAAAGAGCTCAACGTCAGCTTCATCAACGTAAGTGTATCTGTGTGGTGTCTACCCTTAAAAGAACTGTCGCTTTTGTGCGTATGTGTGTCTGTGTACACTGGGAACATAACGGATGACTTTCAAAAAACACACAGACATACAATACAGCCAACCTTCCTCCAACCTCCTTCCAACCTTCCTCCAACATCCCTCCAACTTCCCCCAACCTCCCTCCCTCCAACCTCCCTCCAACTTCCCCCAACCTCTCTCCCTCCAACCTCCCTTCAACTTCCCTCCCTCCAACCTCCTGCAACCTTCCTCCAACCTCCCTCCAACCTCCCTCTAACCTTCCTCAGGAGAAGAAGTACCGCCTGCAGAACCAGGTGGACCGTATGAAGGAAGCAACATTCCTTCAACCTTCCTCCAACCTCCCTCCAACATTCCTCCAACCTTCCTACAACCTTCCTACAACCTCACTCCAACATTCCTCCAACATTCCTCCAACCTCCATCCAACCTTCCTCCAACCTCCCCCCAACCTCCCTCCAACCTCCCCCCAACCTCCCTCCCTCCAACTTCCCTCCAACCTGTTGATCATATCACTCCATAGTTTTACGTTCTCCCTTTTCTCCATCCTTTCTTTTAGTTTTTTATCTCAACTAGGGTAAACATGATAGAAGGTATTTCACAGCGATCTTTTGCAGTGTGATTTTTTGCTGTGTTATATTCAGTGAGCAGGCCTACACTGTCACAGAGCTCTCCAGATAGAGGCTGAATTCATAGACAAACAGACACAGTTCTCTATCCTATAGAATAAGATAATAGACTGTGTCTGCCCTATGCATTCTGTTTCTACCTGCATCATTCTGTAACATGGTGCATGCTGACTGACTGTGCCCTAGTGGAGACTTAACAGAGAGAAACACTGTCCTCTAGAGGAGTAGTAGAGTAACTGCATCCTTCCTGGGAGACAAGGAGAGAAGGCCACTTGAAGGGCTCCACACAGTCTACACAACAGATCCGACGGAGCTTAGTTTGCGTAGCTCTCTACGTAATTCTACGTACTTTTGTGCGGCTGAATTTTTGGAAAGCATGAAATCACTGTGGAGAGTCCATTCGACTATTGAGATGCACCCCTTGCCATAGCGACTGCATAAATGAATGGATGTTACATTTCAACGATGGTAACGCCAAGGAACTCAGCTCCCTCCAACATTCCTCCAACCGTCCTCCAACCTCCCCTCAACTCCCTCCCTCTCTCCAACCTTCCTCCAACCTCCCTTCCTTCCTCCCTCCAACCTCCCTCCAACATTCCTCCAACATTCCTCCAACCTCCCTCCAACCTCCCTTCCTCCCTTCCTCCCTCCAACATTCCTTCAACTTTCCTCCAACCTCCCTCCAACTTTCTTCCAACCTTCCTTCAATGTTCCTCCATCCTCCCTCCTACCTCCCTCCCACATTCCTCCAACTTCTCCCAACCTCCCTCCAACCTCTCTCCCTCCAACCTCCATCGAACCTTCCTCCAACCTTCCTCAGGAGAAGAAGTACCGCCTGCAGAACCAGGTGGACCGTATGAAGGAGAAGGTGAAGACGGTGGAGGAGAAGAGTAAACACTTTGTCTACCGTGTGGAGGAGAAGAGCCATGACCTCATACAGAAGTGGGAGGAGAAATCACGGGAGTTCATTGGTAACTTCCTGGAACTGTTCGGCCCAGATGGAACATGGGTAAGTCAGGCCTGTCTCTAATGCTCCGCTCTTTGTTCACAAATCTAATCTATGAACTAAACTGTGCACCTCCAACTAGACTTTGAAGTGAAAGTACTCTCACACACTGGTCTCTCTCCCCCTCCCTCTCTCTCCATCCCTCTCTGCTCTCTGTCTCTCTCGCTCTCTCTCTCCACCCTATCCTCTCTCTTCTCTCTCCCCCCTCCCTCTCTCTCCATCCCTCTCCGCTCTCTCTCTCTCTCTCCATCCCTCTACCCTATTCTCTCTCCACTCTCCCCCTCCCTCTCTTTCCATCACTCTCCTTTCGCCCTCTCTTTCCTATCTCTCTCTCTCTCTCTATCCCTCTACCATCTCCCTCTCTCCCCTCTCTCTCCCTAACAGAAACAGGTGTTTAGTGAGCGTAGTGGTCGGATGATCTCCTACGCTCTGTCACCTCGCGGGTCGCCTAGCAACAGTCCACCCCGGCAACTGTCTCCATCCCGTTCCCCATCTCCTCCCTCTCGCTGGTCTCACCCCAGGCCAGTCTCCCACTCCTCACACAAAGGAGCCTCAGCCTCCTTCAGTAGCATGAGTGAGGAAAATGAGAATGGGAAGTGTGAAACACAATGCCGTGTTCAAAACAACTGGGAACTCGGAAATCTCTGACTTCTGACTTTAGTACATTCAAGACAACTCAGAAAAAAACGTGGGGGGAAAAAACCAGCTCCGACTGGGAAAATCGTTTTTGAACGGTCGTCTTACATGCTGACCAGACCGTGCGCGTGTTGATTTTGTCCACCGACACCAGACGCGATCAGGACACGCAGGTTGAAATATCAAAACGAACTCTGAACCAACTATATTCATTTGGGGACAGGTCGAAAAGCATTAAACATTTATAGCAATTTAGCTAGCTAGCTTGCTGTTGCTAGCAAATTTGTCCTGGGATATAAACATTGGGTTGTTATTCTACCTGAAATGCACAAGGTCCTCTACTCGGACAATTAATCCACAGATAAAAGGGTAAACCGAGTTTGTTTCTAGTAATCTCTCCTCCGTCAGGCTTCTTCTTCATCTTTGGACTTTATATGGCGGTTTGCAACCAACTTTAAGGTGCATTACCACAACCAACTGGACTGGAGTGTGGACCTCAGTTCATCTTTCAATCACCCACGTTGGTATATGCTCCTAAAAACCAATGAGGACATGAGAGAGGCAGGACTTGGAGCGCGTCAAGCGTCACAAATAGAACCAAGTTATATTTTAGCGCCTGGCTACGTAGACGCTCGTTGACGCGCGCAATGATTGAATAACATGTATGTGTACGTTTATTTTGCAACACGCGCGCACGCGACGGTCAGCATGTAACTCGAAATTCCAAGTTGGAAACTCTGACATCTTTCTAGAACTCCAACTTTCCGACATGAAGATCACTGACGTCATGATTTGACCTCGTTTTTTTCAGAGTTCCCAGTTGTCACCCCCCACCACACACACACACACACAATCTGACATCTTCTTCCACACACTGGCAGCAATGACTGGATGCTGAAACTGTATCTACCAGGAAGTTGTAGATATGCAAGACAGAAGGGGGTCATGGGAAATGTAGTCTAGTGCTGTAGCACAAAGAAGCCATCACAGTCTCTGTTGCCTGGGCAACGAAGCAGATGGGAGTGTAGAGACGATGATGCGACTGCTCTGTTTTCGATTGCTCAGGTCTGACAGAGGCGGTAAATAAAATAGTGCCTGTTGATCATATCACTCCATAGTTTTACGTTCTCCCTTTTCTCCATCCTTTCTTTTAGTTTTTTTATCTCAACTAGGGTAAACATGATAGAAGGTATTTTACAGCGATCTTTTGCAGTGTGATTTTTTGCTGTGTTATATTCAGTGAGCAGGCCTACACTGTCACAGAGCTCTCCAGATAGAGACTGAATTCATAGACAAACAGACACAGTTCTCTATCCTATAGAATAAGATAATAGACTGTGTCTCCCCTATGCATTCTGTTTCTACCTGCATCATTCTGTAACATGGTGCATGCTGACTGACTGTGCCCTAGTGGAGACTTAACAGAGAGAAACACTTCCCTCTATAGGAGTAGTAGTGTAACTGCACCCTTCCTGGGAGACGAGGAGAGAAGGCCACTTTAGGCTATTGAGATACACCCCACTGAATCACTAATTATTCTGTACCAGATTATTTGCCATAGGGACTGCATAAATTAATGGATGTAAAAAAAAATGGGGGGCGGGGGTGGCAGGTAGCCTAGCAGTTAAGAGCATTGGGCCCGTAGCTGGTTCGAATCCTCGAGCTGACTAGGTGAAAAATCTGTTGATGTGCCATTGAGCAAGGCACTTAACCCTAATTTCCCTGGATAAGAACGTCTGCTAAATGATTAACATTTAAAATTTAAATTTCAACAATGGTAACACCATGGAACGCAGTACCTGATTGGTGATTGCACAATTAACAGAACACTTGGAACTTCAGTATCAGGGAGGTTTGTCCCCCCCCCTTTCCCAATATGGCCGCCTGCCCGGCCCATCTCTTGTAAACAGTGCAATCAACTAGAGAAACTGATCTATCAATTCTGTAGCGTTTAGAATGTACAATTGTGACTGAGCTTATTCAGGGGACTTCCTTAGAGACCAGAGAACAAAGGTTGTAGTCCAGAGATGGCCAGTGTTATCCACAAAGGGCTGGCATGGCCATGGCATCAGGTTGTGTGTTACAACTTGGCTGGAACAAAAACCAGTACCGGGCTTTTGTGGATTGCCTTGTTCACCTCAGCCGTGGTAGAATCATCATGGTCTCTGGCATAGCTAGTCACAACACCACACAGAACTGTGAACTCTCTTCAACTCGATGTCTCTCGCTATGACACAACTGTTCCACAGCGGAAAGCCACATGAGAGCACCTGAAACCACTTGCTACCACACACCTCCTGATCCGCCTTGGAGACGTTCTTGTCCTGTATGTAACGTATGTAACCCTGCAATGTATGTACAAACTTGGGAAGTCTGTTTCTGTTTGTATTGTCTTATTTTCTAATGGCTTAATATGTAAATAAATAGAAAATGAAAATCATTGAAAGAGAAGCAGCTTGGTGATTGTTTCCTCTCAATCTCTCTTTTTCATCAGATACAGACTCGCTGCACAGAACAGAACAGAGCAGAGAAGAACAGACCAGAGCAGAACAGAGCAGAACAGACCAGAGCAGAACAGACCAGAGCAGAACAGACCAGAGCAGACCAGAGCAGAGCAGAGCAGAGCAGACCAGAGAAGAACAGTGGCAGTTGTTTTCCTTCTTCTTATTGTAGGTTTGGATAATTTACAGTAGGTATTACAGTAGGTATTGCAAGCTTGAGCTCATGCTGAATACCTCTATGTTGTTGTATGTGACTGTGTGTATTAGCTAGCCAATACTGTACCATGTATACATATAAAAGTTAAAGTTTGTTTTGTGACAGCGTACGTATGCATGATCTTTCTCTACTGGGAGGAGGTCATGCATGCCAAGTGCTCAGTCATCTCCTTACATCAGAGATACAGTAGGGATACAGAAGGGAAATCACTCATACACACACATGATAACATGCGCACTATACACACACGTACACATGGATTTTGTGTTGCAGATATGTGGTAGTGGAGTAGGGGCCTGAGGGCACACGCTTAGTGTGCTGTGAAATCTGTTATGAATGTAGTGTAATGTTTTTTTTTAAATGGTATAACTGCCTTAATTTTGCTGGACCCCAGGAAGAGTAGCTGCTGTATTGGAAGGAAGTAATGGGGATCCATAATAAACCCCAGGAAGAGTAGCTACTGCCTTGGCAGGAAGTAATGGGGATCCATAATAAACCCCAGGAAGAGTAGCTGCTGCCTTGGCAGGAAGTAATGGGGATCCATAATAAACCCCAGGAAGAGTAGCTGCTGCCTTGGCAGGAAGTAATAGGGATCCATAATAAACCCCAGGAAGAGTAGCTGCTGCCTTTGCAGGAAGTAATGGGGATCCATAATAAACCCCAGGAAGAGTAGTGCTGCCTTGGCAGGAAGTAATGGGGATCCATAATAAACCCCAGGAAGAGTAGCTGCTGCCTTGGCAGGACGTAATGGGGAACCATAATAAACCCCAGGAAGAGTAGCTGCTGCCTTGGCAGGAAGAAATGGGGATCCATAATAAACCACAGGAAGAGTAGCTGCTGCCTTGGCAGGAAGTAATGGAGATCCATAATAAATACAAATACAAAATACTCCAAGCCGGCTCATACATTACCATACTGTATATACTGTAGATACTATATAAGCCACTAATACCTTCCCTACAGCTAACTTATTTTAGGTGCAAATGAGGATAGCTAGAAACGCAAACAAACAGGCAAATCTTATCTCAGAGTTAACTGTGACTATTGATACTATTGATCAGTCCTGTATGAAATGTAATCCTCACATGAAGACGAAGTGTACATATAGCCTGTGACCTTTTAAAACAAGAGAGGGAGGAAAGAGCCCTCTCCGAAATAATCATCATCCAGTTACACTAAAATAAAAAGACTGAAAAATGGAAGTAAAAAATGTATGATCAAAAAGCAACCCTGTTCCCATGCAAAATAATACCTGTTCCAGAAATACATGATATTTGTTTCCTAAACCGCCATTAAAGAGCAATTGCCTTTAAAAAGCAATGAATCCCTTTGAAAACGGCCTATGTGGAATCGATATGAGTCAGAAACAGTTATTCTAGTGTCAAAATTGACTACAAAGTGTAAATAGTATCATTTTGGTCATAAAGACAGTCTCGTCTAAAACTCAGTTTGGAACATCCGTATGTCACAATGGTTAAATAAAGGTTGGGTTTCGATTTGACAATGTCCCACTAACATGGGGTGAACAGCTGTGGTGATCGCTCGCTATCCAATAGCATAGATAGACAGTGAGACAGACGTGCTCCGCAGCTCCGACTTTGTTTACATAAGACAACACGTCACAAATGTATTTACTTGAATAATACTGCACCAAACACCTTAGATGTAAAACTGTGCAACTAAAACATCCTCGGCAAAAACGTAAAAATGTATTACAGATTTCTTGAGTTATTTTAGATTCATTCTAGGGATTTAGAGGACGTGAAATAGGCTTCCGCGTCTACAGTGTCTCATGGGGGACAAACATCATTAACCAAACACAGAATTGGTCAGGAAACATACCTCCAAGACTGAAATCTCTTTATTCTAATGAGCAACAGAAAAAAACATGTGCAAATCGGCGTGTTCAGTCGCTCTTTAACTCCTGCACAAACAATGGAATTTCAAAATGGCCGCTTTGTTATGCCACTACAACACCACAGAATTTCTTCTTGACACTTCGATGAAAATACTAATTTCATCCAATCCCTTACATCATTGAAGAACATAGATTAGGGGCTAAAATAGATTTGGTTGGGGGGGCCCCCACCTCACAGCAAAACATTTTAGTGGCCTCCCTTTCGACAGTGGGGAGAAAAATTCATGTTTAAAAGTTAATTTCCTGCAATTCTACACATTTTGATATGGGCGGAGAGAAGGTGTTGCAATTTAATAACAGATTTCATGTAATTCTACTCATTTTGCCATGGGGCAGAGAGACCATTTTTGCAGTTTTACAGCTAATTTCCTGCAATTCTACACATTTTGTAATGACTTATGCCATGTTCATATGATATCTGACTGAGAATCACTAACAAAATCAATGGGGGCCCCCTGGAGGTCAGGGCCCCTGGGCACGGTTGGTATTGGGCTATGATTACTATAAGTTAGATAGGTGGCAAGACTAAGGTAGTGGGTTCGATCCCCGGGACCACCCATACATAAAAATGTATGCGCACATGACTGTAAGTCGCTTTGGATAAAAGCGTCTGCTAAATGGCATATTATTATTATTATTACTAACTACCAAGCTAAAAATTGTTAGCTGACATGGCTAATTGAGTGACTGTCAGTTGCTAGGTTTCCATCCAATTGGCGACAGATTTTCATACGAATATTCTAAAATCTGCATAAAGAAAATATGCGCATGTTTCCACCAAAGTACTTGTTACAGATAAAAATCAGTGTGTGGTGATGTAGTGCACACAAAATGTACTTTTTCGCTTAAGTTTTCATGTACCGAATACAAATCTAAAGTTCAATGTGTTGCCATCGCATTTTCAACTCTACCGCTAGGTTTGTCACATAAACGGTTCCGTTACATAGCAAATGTGCCTACTCTGGTCTTGGTGTAATATTCATGTGTCAGCATACTGAATTATATATAATGTCCTGCATTCTACTGTCGTATGATTGGTTAAGACCACCCAGGTGGTGAGGTCATTCTTCAAGATGATCATGGCCGGAGATAAATTAACACGGCAGTTATATCTAGCTAATAAAGAGATACGTATATAAAGATCCTGTCGTGCTGCATTTTATTATTTTGCATAAGGCATACAAAACAAGACATGGTGTCAGAGTAAAAGGACTAAAATATGGATTTTGCTGGAGTTCCTTCACCTCGAATGGATTGGGGGTCTACAAATCTACCCGATGCATGGCGTAAGTTCAAACAGTATGTGGAGCTAATGTTCACCGGTCCTCTGAAGGAAAGCGAGGAAGAGGAAAAGTGCAGCTATCTGCTCCTCTGGATCGGTGAAAAAGGGAGAGACATTTACAACACATGGACACTTACCGAGGCTGTATCAAAGGTACTGAAAACATACTACGATCGTTTTGAAGCATATGTTGTGCAAAAGACCAATACAATTTTCGCTAGGTACAAATTCCATGAGAAAATACAAGGCGCTAGCGAATCGTTTGAACAGTTTGTCACTGAGCTGCGTCTGCTTGTGAAAGACTGTGATTATGCAAACAAGGATGAGATGGTCAGGGACCGTATTGTGGGGTTCTATTTTCTCATAACTGGATGGGATGACTAACTTACAAAGAATGCATTAATGATTAAAGCATAAAAGGTTTATACTGTACTGATATGAATTGTTTCACATAACAGGCTGTGATTCATGTGAGGAACGTTAGGGGCTAGGATGAGATAAAACGTGTATTTCTTATAGATAAGACTTGTATTTCTCACAGAGACTACACTGCTTCTTTGTGATCTGTGAACCGTCCAAGGACATGGGTACTGCAAAAAGTGATGACTCTACAGGTTGTTATGATAAAAACGTATGCCTGGCAACAGGGATGCGCCAAGAGGCTGGGACCAGCCGGTGCGCCAACGGATTGGCTGAGTAAGTCTAAACCACGCTCAGTTTCTACTCTGATTGGCCAGCAGAGAGCGGGAACTAAAAACTGTCAGAGTATTTGAAGAAGAACCTGTAACAATGGATTAGTTCTCTGTCTGCCCTGCGTGGTATTTCAGTGAGCCCGTATACAAACCAACATACTTATCATACATACATTTTGCATATAATAAATTTAGCTTGGATTGAATATCTCTTGATTATGTTTTCTCTTATTCCAATACCAGATTTGAATTATGCAATTTCTAACAGTATTGTATTTGGAATACACTCACCGCGAGTGAGAGAGAAACTTTTGAATGTTGGGTCTGAGCTAACGGTTGACAAAGCTATCGACATAGCCAGATCTCACGAGCTAACACAGGTTCAGATGAAAACCATTTCTGGCGGCACCACGTGAACAAGCAGTGGACGCAGACAGAGCATGTCAAAGAACGGAGAAAGACAGAACTCCAAAACAGAGCGACACAGACTCCAAACGCCCCAAAACATGTGGATATTGTGGATACAAAGTGCATGGCGAACAGGGAAATTGCCCAGCTAAAGGCAAACAGTGTACTAAATATGGAAAATTGAATCATTTTGCAAAATGTGCACAGAGACAACAACTCCAAAAGCGATGCTACGACAGGTCAGCTAGACCACTGCCACCACTGAACGACGGAGTCAGTTAGAATCCAGGAGCATGGCTACTGGAAGCCATCAGTCGTCACTGAACGTTCATATCACGTTCGCACCGCAGAAGGAGTGGTGTACCGCAGCAATCGTCGTCACCTACAGAACACAAAAGAACAACACACTGACGAGATGAACTGTTCCCCTGAAAGAGAACGGGATGGACTAAACACAAGACACAACACAACATACACCATACTTACCTGCAACACCACAATAACTGTTGAGTGACACAGAAGCATGCTCAGCTTCATATCACACAAGGTCAGGAAGAGAGGTCAAGCCTAGAGCTGTCCTAGACCTGTGAAATGTCAACGGGGTGCAGGCGGATCGCTGCCCTAAAAGAGTTCCGGACTGTAAACTTGTTATTGAAAAGTTAACTTGAAATGCTTTGGTATTGTATTTGTTTGATATGTTGAGATGTCATTGCTACAGTGAAAAGCTGAGTTGCTGAGAAATATTAGTTCTAAAAGTAACAGTATGCTGAATCATTGTTTGTCTGTTATGTTGATGCAGTTGGTGCAGTATAGATGGTTACTCACCTCGAGTTCAAACTACAGAGCATGTTTTCAAAATATGTTTTTAAAATATGTACATTTTTCTTCTTCTTTTTTTTAAAGAAGGGGGATGTAATATTCATGTATCAGCATACTGAATTGTAATTGGATGCGTTCTACCGTGGTATCATACTGCGCTATGATTGGTTAAGACCACCCAGGTGGTGAGGTCATCTTTTAAGATGATCATGGCCGGAGACACATGAACATGCCAGTCATGTCTAGTTAATAAAGAGCTACGTTTATAAAGATCCTGTCGTGCTGCATTGGATTATTTTGTATAAAGCATACAAAACAAGATACTTGGCACATGCGCTCTAGCCAACAGCTGGCAGATACAGTGCGGCTAGCCTAGTTTACACGATGAGATTATTACGGAGAATATTTGTATTTGTCAAACGGCAGTCAATCGTCATGTCACCAGAATAAGACCCTCGATATTTATTGGAAAGGAGCATCAAGATCACAGTGAACTTTCACCACCTTGTGAAGTTCATCATAATTTATTTAATCTGTAGCCTAATAACCCGCATGGTTTTCCGAGTTGTAGTGGGAGAACCACACAACATATCATCGCGTGACTCCAAGTTTACTTCGATACGATGGTTATATCAATATTTGTGCATAAAGTTGTTTCCACCACCATTTATTGCATAATTAATTTTACAGACACAAAAAAAATCCCACAGTGTCAAACGAACTAATTATCTGTCGGCATTTATAAAATTGTAACAAAACTTCCTGTTTCTATCACAGCTGTTGTGTTTTTGTTTTTTTTATACGGTATGACTTTATTCACATAAAAACTGTGGCTGGAAATGTGGTTACTGGCTGACATAACAAGAGAAAAATAGCTGATGCACAACCAACTTCCTAGTGCCCTTAGTCACCACTTATCTAGTTTATGCCCGGAACTGGTCCTGGGGACGGAAAAGCTGCTTTTTAACATATTGAATTACAATTTTTTTGGAAGGAAAGTTATTTAACTCATATTGTAATTAATTATAGGTCATTTACATTTACATTTACGTCATTTAGCAGACGCTCTTATCCAGAGCGACTTACAAATTGGTGCATTCACCTTATAGCCAGTGGGATAACCACTTTACAATGTTTTTTTATATATATATTTCATAGCAATCTGTAAACACTGCACAGTTACTTTAAATACAAGGCTGAGTCGGTGTGGCATTGTTAGCGATAGCCTTGGTTAGCGTGAGAATGTTCGTATTGCTTTGCCAGGTTGAGGGTGCCACAGGGGATACCCAAGGCTAACGTAACGTAGCCATCATTACGTAACGTAGACATGTACCGTTAGCATGGTCGTATCAGGTTGTGGAAGCAGCAGAGAGGGCCAACAGTAACACATTTAATGCTGGTGAGGTTTATAAGCTACAGGAAAGACAAGGCTCACATGGTGACCCATCTTTGGTTAACATTAGAGACCCGTAAACGTTCTTAATTCTTAAGGGCCATTTATTCAAGGCTCAGAGCAGTGTTTCCCATAGATTACATCCTCAACGGGGCACAAGGGGGCAGCAAACACCAAATTGTTCAATAGAAACGACTTGATAGCAAAGGTTTTTAGACAGGGGGTAAGAGAGCTAGGTGGGTTGCCCCGTTTATGTAATGGTAGGGGAAACACTGTCTCAGAGAACACAGGGAGGATCAGTATTGCTGGAAAGATCAAGGCCTATTTCACTATGTTCTTTCAAACCCACAAGTCACAATACATAAAAAAACATCACTATATTTTCCCCCTAACTTTCTCCCTTATGGAATCGACTTGGAAAGAAACTTACCATCAGGGCATTTGTCATGCAATACTTTTTCTTAACTCCTCAGAGTTCTAAGCCTCCCTCTCTTTCTGAGATAATAGAATAACAGAATAATACAAATACATGTTTGTTCCTGATTCTTTCAGTAATATAAATGTAACATACTTAATGCATAATACATGTTCCCCTTGTTCCTGAAATGTCTTAGTGTTCTTACAATGTTCATATAGTTATTTACTGCAACTCTCTCTCTTTTCTGTTACTTGCTGTCAGAGCATGCCACTGTAACCATGACAATCGTTAACTATGACAACGGCCCAAACTGATCCCATCTGTTCCCAATCAAAACTGTGTCCCCAAAGGGTGGAAAGGAAAGCTCAGTTTCTCAGTCGGGTCTGAAACCAAACCCTCAGCCTCTGTCTCAGCCTGATGCTTTGTAGGGGAGAGGAACACTGGTTCTATTACTTGGGACTGAACAAAAAGACTGGACACAGAGAGAGCAGAAGAGAGAAGCCTTTCCCAGCCCAAAGACCGTCTCTAGCGGCAGTGGCTGGAGAGAACCACAAGGGGGTGCTGTGGTCAGTGAAGCTGAATATAGAAGGGGCTAGAAGGGAAGAGGGGCTGTTTAGGCCAATCTCATCCATCTCAAACTCAGCAGTCCCACTTAGAACAGTTCCTAGAGAGGAACAACTAACCAAAATAACCAATCAGAGGAGTCAGGGGGTGGGGCTAAAGTTCTGTTTTAATGTCCACCATGTGTCAACAACAATAATCGACTGCAGACTGGGCGTTGTGGCGCCGCGGCAACTGAAGTTAGACACATTATGAATTTGTTAGCGAGGGGGATTTTTGAAGGGGCAGAGTTAAGTGTGAAAGGCAGGTGGGCGGGTGGCATACGTTTTAGGGTAGAGTTATCTGTTGGCCTTGTAATTTGATATGCTGGTGTCTCGTGGCTCTTTGCTCCAATCGTCGGCCTCTGGGCTGGTCTGGTAGTGTCGCCATGCCGATTTATTGAAGACAGGCAGGCGCTCGAGCGACTCACTGGACAAAGCCTGGATTGGGGAGGGAAAACAGAAGAACCAATGAATAGCGATGGAGTGATGTTGCTATGAAAGTTGATAGTGAATAGTATTGCAGAGCAGAGGTACAGTGGGGAGAACAAGTATTTGATACACTGCCGATTTTGAAGGTTTTCCTACTTACAAAGCATGTAGAGGTCTGTAATTTTTATCATAGGTACACTTCAACTGTGAGAGACGGAATCTAAAACAAAAATCCAGAAAATCACATTGTATGATTTTTAAGTAATTAATTTGCATTTTATTGCATGACATAAGTATTTGATCACCTACCAACCAGTAAGAATTCCGGCTCTCACAGACCTGTTAGTTTTTCTTTAAGAAGCCCTCCTGTTCTCCACTCATTACCTGTATTAACTGCACCTGTTTGAACTCGTTACCTGTATAAAATACACCTGTCCACACACTCAATCAAACAGACTCCAACCTCTCCACAATGGCCAAGACCAGAGAGCTGTGTAAGGACATCAGGGATAAAATTGTAGACCTGCACAAGGCTGGGATGGGCTACAGGACAATAGACAAGCAGCTTGGTGAGAAGGCAACAACTGTTGGCGCAATTATTAGGAAATGGAAGAAGTTCAAGATGACGGTCAATCACCCTCAGTCTGGGGCTCCATGCAAGATCTCACCTCGTGGGGCATCAATGATCATGAGGAAGGTGAGGGATCAGCCCAGAACTACACGGCAGGACCTGGTCAATGACCTGAAGAGAGCTGGGACCACAGTCTCAAAGAAAACCATTAGTAACACACTACGCCGTCATGGATTAAAATCCTGCAGCGCACGCAAGGTCCCCCTGCTCAAGCCAGCGCATGTCCAGGCCCGTCTGAAGTTTGCCAATGACCATCTGGATGATCCAGAGGAGGAATGGGAGAAAGTCATGTGGTCTGATGAGACAAAAATAGAGCTTTTTGGTCTAAACTCCCCTCGCCGTGTTTGGAGGAAGAAGAAGGATGAGTACAACCCCAAGAACACCATCCCAACCGTGAAGCATGGAGGTGGAAACATCATTCTTTGGGGATGCTTTTCTGCAAAGGGGACAGGACGACTGCACCGTATTGAGGTGAGGATGGATGGGGCCATGTATCGCGAGATCTTGGCCAACTACCTCCTTCCCTCAGTAAGAGCATTGAAGATGGGTTGTGGCTGGGTCTTCCAGCAAGACAATGACCCGAAACACACAGCCAGGGCAACTAAGGAGTGGCTCCGTAAGAAGCATCTCAAGGTCCTGGAGTGGCCTAGCCAGTCTCCAGACCTGAACCCAATAGAAAATCTTTGGAGGGAGCTGAAAGTCCGTATTGCCCAGCGACAGCCCTGAAACCTGAAGGATCTGGAGGTCTGTATGGAGGAGTGGGCCAAAATCCCTGCTGCAGTGTGTGCAAACCTGGTCAAGACCTACAGGAAACGTATGATCTCTAATTGCAAACAAAGGTTTCTGTACCAAATATTAAGTTCTGCTTTTCTGATGTATCAAATACTTATGTCATGCAATAAAATGCAAATTAATTACTTAAAAATCATACAATGTGATTTTCTGGATTTTTGTTTTAGATTCCGTCTCTCAAAGTTGAAGTGTACCTATGATAAAAATTACAGACCTCTACATGCTTTGTAAGTAGGAAAACCTGCAAAATCGGCAGTGTATCAAATACTTGTTCTCCCCACTGTATATCAGAGTCTGAAAATTACAGAGAAACAACAGAAGTGATTAGTGGTGAGAGAAGCTCCTCCTACCTTCAGATAAATGACTGCATCAGTGCCCACCCCTTCTATGGAGTAGAGCTTCAGGTCTATCTGAAAATACCTGGCATACAACCAAGAGATGGGCAGACCGTAACCGAACCCTGCCTGGACGGAGGACAAGAGAAAATTGAGGGAGGGAAAAGACAGAGAGCAGACTAGAAGAGGGGGAGAACGGCAACTTCTTCAAAATGAGTTCCTTGAAATTACAAGCACATCTGTTAGTGGCATCAGGATGAGTCAGAATACCAGAGAAATATGTGGAACAGTGCTGGAAGGGTCTAGGCTGGGTGTGTACCAGTGGAACAGTGTTGGAGGGTTCTAGGCTGGGTGTGTACCAGTGGTACAGTGTTGGAGGGTTCTAGGCTGGGTGTGTACCAGTGGGACAGTGCTGGAGGGTTCTAGGCTGGGTGTGTACCAGTGGAACAGTGTTGGAGGGTTCTAGGCTGGGTGTGTACCAGTGGGACAGTGCTGGAGGGTTCTAGGCTGGGTGTGTACCAGTGGAACAGTGCTGGAGGGTTCTAGGCTGGGTGTGTACCAGTGGGACAGTGTTGGAGGGTTCTAGGCTGGGTGTGTACCAGTGGGACAGTGCTGGAGGGTTCTAGGCTGGGTGTGTACCAGTGGAACAGTGTTGGAGGGTTCTAGGCTGGGTGTGTACCAGTGGGACAGTGCTGGAGGGTTCTAGGCTGGGTGTGTACCAGTGGGACAGTGCTGGAGGGTTCTAGGCTGGGTGTGTACCAGTGGAACAGTGTTGGAGGGTTCTAGGCTGGGTGTGTACCAGTGGGACAGTGCTGGAGGGTTCTAGGCTGGGTGTGTACCAGTGGGACAGTGCTGGAGGGTTCTAGGCTGGGTGTGTACCAGTGGGACAGTGCTGGAGGGTTCTAGGCTGGGTGTGTACCAGTGGGACAGTGCTGGAGGGTTCTAGGCTGGGTGTGTACCAGTGGGACAGTGTTGGAGGGTTCTAGGCTGGGTGTGTACCAGTGGAACAGTGCTGGAGGGTTCTAGGCTGGGTGTGTACCAGTGGAACAGTGCTGGAGGGTTCTAGGCTGGGTGTGTACCAGTGGAACAGTGCTGGAGGGTTCTAGGCTGGGTGTGTACCAGTGGAACAGTGCTGGAGGGTTCTAGGCTGGGTGTGTACCAGTGGAACAGTGCTGGAGGGTTCTAGGCTGGGTGTGGGGTAGCGGTGGAGTACATGTAGGTAAACAGGCGATCAATCTTCCTCAGAGGGACACCTCCACCCCTATCACTGATCTGACAGAGATAGTGATGGAGGGAGAGAGAGAGAGAGAGAGGACAGAGAGAAAGGAGAGAGAGAGAGGAAAGGATATGTCACTACATTTGACACAATGGGTAAAATATTATAGTAAATGATTTATCAAGCATTTATCATACATTTCACTCAAAGATTGCATGTCTTCGTATGGGCAGGTGTGTTTGTGTTACCTTTATGGACAGGTCCTCTTTGCCCAGTTTGACTTTGGCCTTCACCGGAGGTAAGCCCTCCTTACTGTCCTCATGGAGCTCCACATTGGCCCGCATAGAGTTCTACGCACACTGACACACACCAACACACACACGACAGTTTTTTATTATGATGATGATTGTGTGTGAATGTCTCACCTTGAAGAGTCCAAATAGCATGTAGAAGAGGTGAGAGGGAACATACACTATATATACAAAAGTATGTGGACACCCTTCAAATTAGTGGATTCGGCTATTTCAGCCACACCCGTTGCTGACGTGTATAAAATCGGGCACACAGCCATGCAATCTCCATAGACAAGCATTGGCAGTAGAATGGCCTTACTGAAGAGCTCAGTGACTTTCAACATGGCACCATAATAGGATGGTCAGTTTGTAAAATTTCTGCCCTGCTAGAGCTGCCCTGGTCGACTGTAAGTGCTGTTATTGTGAAGTGGAAACATCTAGGAGCAACAACGGCTCATCACGAAGTGGTAGGCCACAAAAGCTCACATAACAGGACTGCAGAGTTCTGAAGCACGTAGCGAGTGAAAATCGTCTGTCCTTGGTTGCAACACTCACTACCGAGATCCAAACTGCCTCTGGAAGCAACGTCAGCGCAAGAACTGTTAGTCAGGAGCTTCATGAAATGGGTTTCCATGGCCGAGCAGCAGCACACAAGTCTAAGATCACCATGCGTAATGCCAAGGGTCGGCTGGAGTGGCATAAAGCTCGCCGCCATTGGATTCTGGAGCAGTGGAAACGCGTTCTCTGGAGTGATGAATCACGCTTCACCATCTGGCAGTCCGACTGGACGAATCTGGGTTTGGCGGATGCCAGGAGAATGCAACATGAAACAATTTCAGCGATTTTACTGAGTTACAGTTCAACACTTGCTCTGCCAAACCCGGAAAATAGGGAATGGGAGATAGCGATTGGAAGGCTGGTCTGTCTGTCATAAAAGGGCGGCAGGGGAGAACTAAGAGAGAGAGGGAGGAACAGGGTGAGCTTGATTCAGTTAAAAATGGCAGGAAAAAAGGGAGATGTTTTGTTAAAGTGGAATGGTAGAAAGTGTAAGCGAAGGGAGTTGAAGACAGAAGGACATATGGAAGTGAATGAGGGCACGGTATCGGAGGTGGTAGGTGTGGTGAAGTTCTCGGAACCCGAGGTTTGCACCGAGGGTCAGGATAAAGATGAGTCTGTGACAATAGGAGTGAAGTTTTGGGAAAAAGAGGACCCTTGCCTTGCTGATCCATTTGTGGTTTCAGGGTGGGTGAAAACAGAGTTTGGTGCTGTGGAATCGGTCAGGGTAACCAGAAGTGGTCTGGAGATAATTGTTTGTGTTTCTGCTCGTCAGAGGGAGCAGGCACTCCGTGTTAAACAAATGGGGGCAAGATATGTGAATTGTTTTGCTCTCAAGAAAAGGGTGCCATTGAAAGGCGTGATTACTGGGGTAGCGGTAAATGTGAAAGCTGACCAACTGAAGGGGAAGATTCCTGGTGTTTGTGATGCTTGTCGTTTGGTGCAACGCAAACAGGGTGGCGTGAGTGGAGAAACAGAAGTCATTGTCTGTTCTTTTGAGTTTGTATGTTGAGTCTTTGCCCGACAAAGTGATGTTAGGATATATAAGTTATCCTGTACGAGCTTTTGTGCTGAATACATTACGTTGTTAAAGGTGTCAAGCTTACGGGCATGTGGCAGCAGTGTGTAGGAGGGCGGTTCCTAGGTATGAGAAGTGTGCAGAAGGGCATGAGACAAAGGAATATGTAGCATTGGGGAAAGTAGTGGTATGTGTTAATTGTAGGGGTGACCATGTCTCGGGATCCGAAATGTCTGGTGCGAGAGAGGCAGGTTGAGGTTTCCAGGGTTAGAGTAGTGCAGAAGTTGTCATATGCGGAGGCAGTGAAGAAAGTAGAGGAAGATGAGTCAAGGGGGAGGGATCCTGAGAGGAATGGTGTGAGTAGTAGATCTGTACCAGTACAGAGGGATAAACCAACAAGTGATATGTTTCAGTAAGATTGGATTTTTGGCATTTATAGCAATGGTTATCAACTGTACTGCAGGGATGGAACATAAGTAGCAGAAAATAGAGGTTGTGGTGGCAGCTGCAGAGAGGTATTTGGATGTGCGAGACTTGACAGAAGAGTTACAGGGTGTGTTAAGTGGTGGTGTCCCATCCTTACAGGCTGTTGGCCTGAAGTAGGAATACATAGATTTAAATAGTGGAGTATGGTAGTTATTATTATTATCATTATAGTAATTTTTGTTTTGTTTTGTGAGTGTAATGTTAGATGGTAGGGTATTTGTAGTATTTTATTTTTTAAAGCAAAGTATAAGGGAGTTATACAATCTAGTAGGTGGTGGTAATGCAATATTTATTGGATGCCAACCGCCGTTAAACCTCATAGAAGAAGAAGGTTTTGACAGGTCGGTTCATTCAAGTAAACATGTTGTTTGGAATGGTAAGGTTAGTGTAAATTCTTGATAATTAACCGACGTAAAACCGCATGTAACTAATCCATTGTTTTATTTTGTGTATATCATCAACATCAGCCAACCTTGAATAAGTTATGGAATTGGCAACAGATCAGCAACATACCTACATAGAACACCTGTGGATACAGTGACCTAGTGTAGTAGAGCTTGGAACAGCTGTTCAAATTAATCTAGATTTTGTCCATATATATATATATATATAAACGAATTAAAATAATTAATTAAGAATACATTTTGTCCCATCATTCGATAGTTGCTTTCATATATGTTCACCAGGACTTCTAATCTAAACCTGCATCTGGGTTGTGATAACTCAGATTCCACAAGATCAAGATCTAAAGACGATGAGAGGATAAAGAGATGTGTGCGTCCGTGGTGATGTCAGTGATCATGGTAATGATAGAATAACCATATCCAAATGTTGTCAATGTAGGCTACTGCTCATTGTCACTCTGTCGATGATCATGCCACTACAACTAATATAGGTTTCTCCTCTACAACTACAGTTTGCCAACCCTAACCCAGACCTCTCGGTGTGTGTGTGTGTGTGTCTGCGTGCGTGCATGCCTACGGAAAAACTAATGACAAAACACAAATCCTCAAATTAAAATGTTTAAAAATGTATACATTATAAATTGATCATGACGATACAGTACAAGGTTCACCATGGTAAAAACATACAACTTGTGATAAAAATACATGTATGAAATCATTCTGATATTACAGTTACATAATAGCAACACTATCGCATCCAAACACACGTGCTGAGGGGTCAAGAAGTCTGATCAGTCTTAACAGCTTTGCTCACCCAGAAAATTACTGAACTGATTGATTTCTTATTGCACAATTCAGTGTAACATAACACAACAGGCTCAGGTCACCCAGTGCGTTCTGTCAGTTTAGTCCATATACACATTTGAGAATATATCAGTAATCTCCAACGGACCCTGATCACACATAACTCTCTCTTAAACGTACACACACACACACAGTTTCTCTCTCCCCTCACGCTACTCCAGAGTTCTCGGCCGATATAACCATCTTGGTGTGTTCGTCGTCATGCTCGTCGTCAGGGAGTGGGTCGTACTGGCGACGATACAACAGGCGGGTTACCAAGGTGATGATGAACATCTCCAGGATTAACAACTGTTGACTCATCACTATAGAGAGAGAAGGAGGGTGGAGGAGAGAGAGAGTGTTACGGATACAGGTATCCTGTGTCCTGTGTTTTTCTCTCCTTCTGCCCTAATCACAGGTGTCCTGTATGTTCCTGATTGGTGGTCGTTGAGGTGTCTGCTGATTGGACCAATCAGTGAACATTCCTGTGCATTGCACCACCTGTTACTCGTTTTTTCAATCACACATCCCATTATATAAAAACCAGTCACTTGTGTTTGTTGAGAGAGAGATAATATTTCTGTATGTGAGTATGGACACTGTGGTGTCCTGTTTTTGTTTACTCACTAAATTGCTGGTTACTCTGGTTGGTAATTTTGTTAGATTACTTTTTTGTATGTGAGTAATGGATACTGTGATGTCCTGTGTTTAGAGTACTCATTTATTTGCTGGCTACTCTGTTTGGTACTTTGTGTGGTTCTGGGAAAAGGGGAAGTTAAGCAAGCTGCCCTTGGGCATACATTTCCCGTAGAAAGAACTGTCTATAAACACTAGTTAGACCTGAGCGGACCACCCCCTGTACTTTTGTATGGTAGCAGTAGCCTAGCGGTTCTTGAGGCAGGCAAGATCAGTTTAGGGGTGTTTTACACTATTGTTTCATTTCTTGGGTCCTGCTCAGCCCTTTTTCCCAAACCGTTACCGTGTGTTCAGAAATAAACCATTTGTGTTTGACGGTAGTTCATGGTTGTTGTGTCATATTTGTTCTCACTGTTCCATGCCACACTTATAATTTACATGAATTATGTTACGGGTCTCATGTCCATCACCCTAGACATTCAAAGCCACAGGGTTCGAACATAAAGTGGGGGCTCGTCTGGGATATATCCCATGCTACTCATGCAAATTAGTAAGTGTCTGGTTCAGTGTTGAGCTTGGCAGCTGTAACTACCTGTTTTTTTTGTGTGTTCAGTATTCGACGGCTCGTGTTGCTAGTAGGATGGCTACTTTTGAGTTGGATGCATTTTTGGAAAACCCTACGTGGGAGGTTTTTGAGAATTGCTGTAGAGTGGATCTACAGGCTTTGGCTGACCACTTTTCTGTACCCATACCGAGGGGTTTAGTGAAAGCAGAAGTTAGGGAAGTAGTGCTAGCGATATTGTTGAGCGAGCGAGTGCTTGAGTTACCGCCGCCTGAGTCTGCTGCTCCTGTAGGGGAGGTGGTGGCTGTTCCTGTAAGCCCATCAGTGTCTGAGGACGAGGCTAAGGCTCCGGCCACATTGCCCCGTTATGACCCACTCTCCCCACTGACTGACAGTGATGCCAGGATGGATGTCCGCTCGACACGGCTCCAAATGGAGGCGGAAGAGCGGGCACAAATCAGGCTAGACAAACTGGAGACGCGTAAGATGGAACTGGAGACGCGTAGGCTTGATCAAGAACTGGAGACGCGTAAGATGGAACTGGAGACGCGTAGGCTTGATCAAGAACTGGAGATGCGTAAAATGGAACTAGAGGCAGAAACAGCGAGGTTAGTCTCTGCTCATACTATGCCTGCTAGTGAGCCATCCTCACCAGCTGTGTCGTCTGCTACGTTTGATATTAGTAGGCAGATCACCTTGGTACCTGTGTTCAGGGAGTCAGAGGTTGATTCCTATTTCAGTGTGTTTGAACGGATAGCGGTAGCATTGAAATGGCCCGAAGAGGTATGGTGCCTATTACTTCAGTGTAAACTAACAGGTAAAGCCCAAGAGGTTCTGGCAGCGCTACCTCTTGAAGACAGTTTGAATTATGATGTGGTCAAAGCTACTGTTCTTCGTGCCTATGAGTTTGTTCCTGAGGCGTATCGACAGAGATTTAGGTCTCATAAAAAGTATCCTACTCAGACTTATGTGGAGTTTGCTAGAGACAAAGGAAATCTGTTTGACAAATGGCACAGTGCTAGTAAAGTAACTGATTTTAACTCTCTACGGGAGTTAATCTTGTTAGAAGAGTTTAAAAATTGCTTACCCGAACGCATTGTAGTTTATCTGAACGAACAGAAAGTATCCTCACTGTCGGAAGTGTCTGTATTGGCAGACGAGTTTGTGTTGACGCATAAGAGCGTGTTTTCGGCTCGTACGGAGGGCAGGGCTGCGGAGTTGCTAACTTTTAGTCCTAGTCGACCAGCAGTACATCCAGCACGCCCAAAAGATGTGCGTCACTGTTTCTATTGTCATAAGGTGGGACATATGGTTAATGATTGCTTTCTGCTAAAACGCAAACCGGGGATGCCTCAGCACGCCAGGCCGCCAACGGGTGTTGGGCTGATTCGTACGGTTGTAAGGCCGGAATCAAGACAGAGGCCTCATACTGAATGTGGTTTGAAAGTCCCTGTCCCAGATCACAGTTATGAACCGTTCATTTTTGAGGGGTTTGTTTCTATATCAGATGACGAAGCGTCTCAGCGTCCAGTTAGAATCCTCAGAGATACTGGTGCGGCGCAGTCGTTCATACTATCTGATGTGTTGCCCTTGTCCAATAATACATATTGTGGTTCCAATGTGTTAGTACAAGGAATTGAAATGGGATTTGTCCCAGTGCCATTGCACTTTGTGAACGTACATTCTGAGTTAGTCAGTGGATTGTTCAGAGTGGGCGTACGTCCTATGTTGCCAGTAAAAGGTGTGACATTTATAATGGGCAACGATATTGCCGGAGGAAAGGTGATACCCGTATTGGAGGTATTGGATAAAAGTGACCAGTCTCTCTCCGAGGAGCTGGCACAGGGTTATCCAGATGTGTTCCCCGCTTGTGCTGTCACACGTGCTCAAGCACGACAAGTGGGTGAAGTGATAGATTTGTCGAACACGATTCTATTCAGAGAGTGTGACCCAGAGGATAGTTCGGGTGCTACCTCTGGTAAGCTGGTGCAGTCTGACCAACAGTCCAGAGAAAGGAAGAAGGATGTGGAACTTGTTGCTGAGGCAATACAGTTACCAGTTACTCGTGAGCAGCTGATCGCTAACCAACAGGTTGACATTAGCCTGGCTAAATGTTTTTCTAGTGTTGTCTCAGAGGAGGAGCTAAAGAAGAAAAACATGGCATACTTCATTGATGGTAATCTCCTCATGCGTAAATGGACATCCCATGTTGACGCTGGCGGAGATTGGAATGCTGTTAACCAAATAGTGATTCCTACAGCCTTTCGACAAAATGTTTTATCCCTCGCTCATGATCACCAGTGGTCCGGACATCTGGGAGTCACCAAGACTTATGATCGAGTTTTGCGACATTTCTTTTGGCCTGGTTTAAAGCAAGATGTGGCTCAGTTCTGTCGGACTTGCCACACCTGTCAAGTAACTGGGAAACCGAACCAGGTTATTTCCCCCGCGCCTCTTTGTCCCATACCGGCCATAGGTGAACCCTTCGAACATGTGATGGTTGATTGTGTTGGACCATTACCAAAAACAAAATCTGGTAACCAGTTTATGTTGACAATTATGTGTGTGGCCACCAGGTACCCAGAGGCCATTCCTCTGCGAAGGATTACTGCTCCGGTGGTGAGTAAAGCGTTGATCAAATTCTTCTCAACTTTTGGGTTACCTAAGGTGATACAAACTGATCAGGGTACGAATTTCCTTTCTAAACTTTTCAAACAAGTGTTAAAATCCTTGTCAGTTACACACCGTGTGTCAAGCGCATATCACCCAGAGTCTCAGGGTGCGCTTGAACGTTGGCATCAGACCCTGAAATGCTCCGTAAATATTGCTTGGAATCTGAGAAAGATTGGGATGAGGGAGTTCCTCTAGTTTTGTTTGCTGTCCGTGAGACAGTACAGGAATCCCTAGGGTTCAGCCCAGCTGAACTGGTGTTTGGACACACCATGAGAGGACCTATGAAAGTCCTTAAGGATCAGTTTTTGTCACAAGAGTTGTGTGTGAAAGAAAATGTGTTGGACTACGTTAGTCGCTTTCGTGAGCGCCTACATGCTGCCTGTTCTCTAGCAAAGGAAGCGCTGTCTTCCTCACAAACGGATGAAACGACACTATGACACACAGGCTGTTTCTCGTTCACTGCAGCCAGGTGACCAAGTTCTTGTATTGTTGCCTGTGCCAGGAGCGTCATTGTCAGCACGTTTCTCTGGTCCTTATGTCATTGAAAAGAAACTAAGTGAAACTGACTACGTGATACAGACTCCTGATAGAAAACGCCAATCTCGTGTGTGCCACGTTAACATGTTGAAGACATACCACACCAGACCCGTCACTCAGGTAGACAGTCCAGAGAAACTGGCCGAGTCGGCTGTCTCTATTGCTGCTACGGCTGTAGTGGGAGGTCATGTTAATGATGTGGACGGAGATGGTTTGGAGTTGCGCAATACTCAGCAGCAGTGTGCTAGATTGCCCAATTCAGAGATGCTGCTGTCTCTCCCGTCAAGCCTGATTCATTTAACGGACAGACAGTCAGATGATATTGTGAGACTATTACACAGCTTTCCATGTCTTTTTAATGATGTTCCTACATGTACAAATGTGTTAGAACATGACATTAATGTTGGAAACGCTGCACCTATCAAGCAACATGCTTATCGTGTCAACGTCTCTAAAAGAAAGATAATGAGGAATGAGGTCGGTTATTTGCTGGAGAATAACCTGGCTATGCCAAGTTCAAGTCCTTGGAGTTCTCCGTGCATTCTGGTTCCTAAACCTGATGGGACATCCAGATTATGTACGGACTATCGGAAGGTCAATGCTGTCACAGTGCCCGACTCGTTCCCGTTACCCAGACTGGATGACTGTATTGATACTGTTGGTGCTGCTACTTATGTAACCAAACTAGATCTTCTAAAAGGTTACTGGCAGGTGCCGTTAACCCCACGTGCCTCCGACATCTCTGCCTTTGTGACCCCAGATCACTTCCTACAATATGCTGTCATGGCATTTGGGATGCGGAACGCACCAGCCACTTTCCAACGCCTGGTTAACACAGTATTGGCTGGAGTTCCTAATTGTAGTGCTTACCTTGATGATCTGGTAATTTATTCAACTGAGTGGTCTGATCATGTTAACACTCTAAGGGTAGTGTGTGAACGTCTAGCAACCACTTCTCTAACCCTGAACTTAGCAAAGTGCGAGTTTGGAAAGGCCACTGTTACTTATCTTGGTAAACAGGTCGGCCATGGTCAGGTGCGCCCTCTAGATGCCAAGGTCTCGGCTATAAACGCATTTCCCGCACCTACCACCAGAAGAGAGCTACGCCGGTTTTTAGGGATGGTTGGCTACTACCGTAGTTTCTGTAAAAATTTCTCTGCGGTAGTTGCTCCATTAACGGATTTGCTCAGTCCGGCGAGAAAATTTGTATGGTCTGAAGATTGTTGTACTGCTTTCAACACTGCTAAAGCACTCTTATGTAGTACTCCTGTTCTTGCTGCGCCAGATTTTGAACGACCGTTTAAACTGGAGGTAGATGCAAGTGCCAGAGGTGCTGGTGCTGTTCTACTGCAGCCGGACCAGAGTGGAGTGGACCATCCTGTCTGTTATTTTTCACAGAAATTTAACAAATGTCAGACAAACTATTCCACCATTGAACAAGAAGCTCTAGCTTTGTTGTTAGCTCTGCAGTACTTTGAAGTTTATGTTGGTTCCAGTGCATTACCAGTGATAGTGTATACTGACCATAACCCCTTAGTTTTTCTCCACCGGATGTACAACCAGAACCAACGCCTTATGCGTTGGGCACTTGTCGTGCAAAATTATAATTTGGAGATCCGCCACAAAAAGGGGTTGGATAATGTGTTGGCAGATGCTTTGTCTCGTGTGTAATGATCTAGGTTTTTTTTTGTTATCCCGGCAGGATGATTTGTGAATTTGGGTGTTGTGATAGTCCGTGTGTCGCAAACCATTGTGGTTTGCTCTTTTAAGGGTGGGAGTGTTACGGATACAGGTATCCTGTGTCCTGTGTTTTTCTCTCCTTCTGCCCTAATCACAGGTGTCCTGTATGTTCCTGATTGGTGGTCGTTGAGGTGTCTGCTGATTGGACCAATCAGTGAACATTCCTGTGCATTGCACCACCTGTTACTCGTTTTTTCAATCACACATCCCATTATATAAAAACCAGTCACTTGTGTTTGTTGAGAGAGAGAGAATATTTCCGTATGTGAGTATGGACACTGTGGTGTCCTGTTTTTGTTTACTCACTAAATTGCTGGTTACTCTGGTTGGTAATTTTGTTAGATTACTTTTTTGTATGTGAGTAATGGATACTGTGATGTCCTGTGTTTAGAGTACTCATTTATTTGCTGGCTACTCTGTTTGGTACTTTGTGTGGTTCTGGGAAAAGGGGAAGTTAAGCAAGCTGCCCTTGGGCATACATTTCCCGTAGAAAGAACTGTCTATAAACACTAGTTAGACCTGAGCGGACCACCCCCTGTACTTTTGTATGGTAGCAGTAGCCTAGCGGTTCTTGAGGCAGGCAAGATCAGTTTAGGGGTGTTTTACACTATTGTTTCATTTCTTGGGTCCTGCTCAGCCCTTTTTCCCAAACCGTTACCGTGTGTTCAGAAATAAACAATTAGTACGGTAGTTCATGGTTGTTGTGTCATATTTGTTCTCACTGTTCCATGCCACACTTATAATTTACATGAATTATGTTACGGGTCTCATGTCCATCACCCTAGACGTTCAAAGCCACGGGGTTCGTAACAGAGAGAGAGAGAGAGAGGTCACTTATGGTATCGTCTGGCCTGAGAGGATAGTGTGTGTGTGTGTTTAACAAGGGATATAGTGATGTTGGGATGAATGGAGATGAGGAGAGAGACTCACAGTATCCCCTGGCCTGTGAGGAGTATGGCGGGGTGCAGGCGATGGTTCCCTTCAAAGCCAGGATGTTGATGGTGGCTGACTGGAGCTGACTCAGCACCAGCACCAACTATACAGACACACAGCATCATGGGTAAAACACAAAAACACTGTGCTCAGCAGGAGTAAACAGGTAAACACAAGTTATAATTTGCTGTTTCAGGGTATTAACTGACCTATGATTGGTTGAGGGCCTTACTGTATACCAGAGTTCTCCAACCCTGTTCCTGGAGAGCTACCCTCCTGTAGGTTTTCATTCCAACCCCAGTTGTAACTAACCTGATTCAGCTGATCAACTAGTTAATTATTAGAATCAAGTGTGCTAGATTAGGGTTGGAGTGAAAACCTGCAGGACGGTAGCTCTCCAGGAACAGGGTTGGAGAGCCCTGCTGTAAATCTTTCCTCTGATTGGCTCACTTACATAATGTGTGCTTGTGTGTGTGTGTGTGTGTGTGTGTAATCTCACCTGGTACATGGCGTATTTGGGAATGATCTTGAGGCTGCGCAGCGTGGTCCTGAGATGCATGAACATGATGGCTACAGGCCACAGTGCTATGATGGTCAGGACCCCCATACCCAGGCTAATCCAGATAGCTACTCCAGTTATCGCTACCTGGAACACACGCTCACACAGTGTTGGGAGTGTGTGTGTGTGTGAGTGTGTGTGTGTGCGCGTATTGAGAATGTGTATGCATACTCAATGTAGCTGATGTGAAATGGCTAGCTAGTGTCTGGTTGAGGAGCGTAGAAAGACGGAGGCAACACTGTTACGTCTGTGTGTGTATGTGCGGGAGTGTGTCTGTGTGTATGCGCGCGAGAGTTTTCATATGGGTGTGTTTGTGCAGAGTATGGTTCTGTGTGTGTGTGATCGTAGGTATGCGTGTGTTGACGCCCCACACTCACATCTGTAATGTTGAAGTTGCCATTGGTCCAGAGGATGATTGACAGAACAGTGAAGACGAGCTTCAGCAGGGCGAACTGGAACGATCCCAACTTCAGCAGGAACAGACTCCGTCTAAGGGAAAACCGGAGGAAAAAACATTCTATCAACATATTTTTAACACAGAATTATAATTGATTGTAATAATCCCATTTTTACATATTTGTACGATTTTGTAGTACGTCATGACTCTTTACTCAGTCCTATAGGGTGCAATGACCAGGAGGGGGCATATTTGGGGTGATAATGTTTTCTGATGTGAGACGTGTAGGGGCCCATACAGAGAGAGGGGGAGGGGCCCATTCAGAGAGAGGGGGAGTGGCCAGGAGTAGATTCTACCTGCCAGGCCCTGAATCAATACAGATATTGTTTTACTACTAAACTAGTAGCTGGACTCTGACGCAACCGAGAAATGGGTCTTGTTAAGAAATACATTTGATCCTGAACAGTGTGTGTGTGTGTGTGTGTGTGTGTGTGTGTGTGTGTGTGTGTGTGTGTGTGTGTGTTACCGTGTGATGTTAACATGGGGTAGGCAGGGGCAGCAGCAGCAGCAGGGACCAGTACTGATCTTTAGTTTGTTCTTCCCTGCTCGCCGTAGAAACGCCTCGTCACCCCCCACTTCCTCGATCATTAGCACCAGGAACTTAAACACTACGATCGCAAAGTAGCTGCGGAGACAAACGTGTTACACGCGCCAAGAACACCAAGGAGTGAAGGATGGAAGATAGACAGAGGGAGAGATGAGTTTGGAAAGATCTACACAGACTATTGTAATAGTGTCTTTAGTAGCTCTGTATGTTTTGCTGACACAGTGTACGTCTTCCTGCTCTCTACAGGGTTTCCCGCCTGTCACAGAAGGGGTCTGAGATGAAGAGGAGCCCAGATCCACACGGAGAGATTGAAGGTAGAGGAGAGGAAAGAGGATAGGGATGGGAGAGACAGACAATATGTAGAGAAAATGAAAGACATGAGAGAGAGAAAGGAAATAGAAAAGGAGGGAGGGATGGATGAGTGACGTACCAGGCGGAGGTCATGTCAGTAAACATGGTGGCTCGGGGAATCCACATCCCCAGACAGGACATGGTGCCGATCACCTGACACACACAGACATTCAGCAGAGACATACAGCCTTAGTTTGGATCCTTTAACAATGCAGTCTTCCTAACCATGCTACTGCCCTAGCATTTCCTAGTAAACTGACCGGATTGGTCATAACTAACGTTTTTATTTTGTTCCTTGGCCGCATGCGTTTCTACTGTAGGGGGATACAGCAGTAGTACTAGTAAGTACCAGATCGAAGGCTGCCTTCAGTGTGTTCTTACCGGCGCTGCCCCGTTGACCCAGATGATGGCACTCTTCTTGTGGGAGGGAACCTTCCGGTAGATGTACCAACACTCCTCTATGTAGACCAGCATGGACACCGTTGCCATGAAGGTCAGCACTGAGTACAGGATGATACCAAAGATGTCCAACTCTAAGGACAGAGAGAGCGAGAGAGAGGGGGGGGGGGAGCGAGACAGATAAGAGAGAGAGAGAGAGACAGAGACAGTTCAAATCTATAAGACTATAGGGTAAGTTTCAAAAGTCTAAAGTGCTTCCTTTCCTGGTGTCCCCTCCCTTCACCTGCAATGATGTGATAAAAGAAAACAGATTGATGAAAGCAATAAGTAAAACTAAAGGGCCTGGAGGGACAATAAGAACCCCCTTTGTTCTCTGGAACTAATTTCTGACCTCCCAGTTCTGAAAAACATGTAATGAAAAGATGACTGTTTATTTTCTGGAAAGCGTGGGTGTTTATGGGAAAACAAGACAACAAAAAGTAGTGAACAGGAAATCAAAAACAGCACCAATCCCTCTGTCAAACACAGAGTAACTAACTCACTGTGACGAGTACTGAGGATACGAAGAGGCAGGACACAGAAGCAGGAATCAACAATGTAAAGGTTTACTTAACACTGAGCAAGAGAACAACAAAGAGCGAGTACACGACAAAACACTAACAATCACACACAACACTGAACAGTCCAGGGCTATATAGAGGTGGTCATGAGATGATGAGGTGCAGGTATGCAGGAGGTGATTAGGGTGCGTTGGGTTTCCATTCCGGTGTTGCCGAGGTGGTGCGCTCAGACCGGTGGCTCAGTAGACTGGCGAATCAGAGCGCCGGAGGGGAGCAACGGGAGGAGACGTGACACTCACACATAAAAACGCACGCACGCACACACAATTAACGAAGAATAAGCTGACACATACACAAATACACTTTTAAACTCAGCAAAAAAATATAATTCGTAAAAATCCAAATAACTTCACAGATCTTAATTGTAAAGGGTTTAAACACTGTTTTCCATGCTTGTTCAATGAACCATAAACAATTAATGAACATGCACCTGTGGAACGGTCGTTAAGACACTAACAGCTTACAGACGGTAGGCAATTAAGGTCACAGTTATGAAAACTTAGGACACTAAAGAGGCCTTTCTACTGACTCTGAAAAACACCAAAAGAAAGATGCCCAGGGTCCCTGCTCATCTGCGTGAACGTGCCTTAGGCATACTGCAAGGAGGCATGAGGACTGTAGATGTGGCCAGGGAAATAAATTGCAATGTCCGTACTGTGAGACGCCTAAGACAGCGCTACAGGGAGACAGGACGGACAGCTGATCGTCCTCGCAGTGGCAGACCACATGTAACAACACCCGCACAGGATTGGTACATCCGAACATCACACCTGTGGGACAAGTACAGGATGGCAACAACAACTGCCCGAGTTACACCAGGAACGCACAATCCCTCCATCAGTGCTCAGATTTTCCGCAATAGGTTGAGAGAGGCTGGACTGAGGGCATGTAGACATGTTGTAAGGCAGGTCCTCACCAGACATCACCGGCAATAATGTCGCCTATGGGCACAAACCCACCGTCGCTGGACCAGACAGGACTGGCAAAAAGTGCTCTTCACTGACGAGTTGCGGTTTTGTCTCACCAGGGTTGATGGTCGGATTCGCGTTGATCGTTGAAGGAATGAGCGTTACACCAAAACCTGTACTCTGGAGCAGGATCGATTTGGAGGTGGAGGGTCCATCATGGTCTGGGGCGGTGTGTCACAGCATCATCGGACTGAGCTTGTTGTCATTGCAGGCAATCTCAACGCTGTGCGTTACAGGGAAGACATCCTCCTCCCTCATGTGGTACCCTTCCTGCAGGCTCATCCTGACATGACCCTCCAGCATGACAATGCGACCAGCCATACTGCTTGTTCTGTGCGTGATTTCCTGCAAGACAGGAATGTCAGTGTTCTGCCATGGTCAGTGAAGAGCCCTTATCTCAATCCCATTGAGCACATCTGGGACCTGTTGGATCGGAGGGTGAGGGCTAGGGCCATTCCCCCCAGAAATGTCTGGGAACTTGCAGGTGCCTTGGTGGAAGAGTGGAGTAACATCTCACAGCAAAAACGGGCAAATCTGGTGCAGTCCATGAGGAGGAGATGCACTGCAGTACTTAATGCAGCTGGTGGCCACACCAGATACTGACTGTTACTTTTGATTTTGACCCCCCCCCCCCCTTTGTTCAGGGACACATTATTCCATTTCTGTTAGTCACATGTCTGTGGAACGCAGGTGACAGTGAGAGGACGTTTCTTTCTTTGCTGAGTTTATATTTGTATTTGTATTTATTATGGATCCCCATTAGCCAAGGCTGCAGGTACTCTTCCTGGGGTCCAGCAACATTAAGGGCTTCCGAGTGGCGCAGCGGTCTAAGGCTGCATCTCAGTGCTTGAGGCGTCACTACAGACCCCCTGGTTCGATTCCAGGCTGTATCACAACCGGCCGTGATTGGGAGTCCCATAGGGTGGTGCACAATTGGCCCAGCGTCGTCCGGGTTTGGCCGGTGTAGGCCGTCATTGTAAATAAGTATTTGTTCTTAACTGACTTGCCTAGTTAAATAAATAAAAATAAGGCAGTTATACATTTTAAAAACATTACAATACATACATAACATATTAAGTGTGTGCCCTCAAGCCCCTACTCCACTACCACATATCTATAACACAAAATCCATGTGTACATGTGTGTATAGTGCGTATGTTAGTATGCATGTGTCCATGTTTGTGTTGCTTCACAGTCCCAACTGTTCCATAAAGTGTATTTTTATCTGTTTTTTTAATCTACTTTTACTGCAGGCATGAGTTACTTGATGTTTGCACAACCGAAGAATTTCTGCACAAACTGTCAAACTCTCAGGGAAGCTCATCTGCGTGCTCGTCGTCCTCACCAGGGTCTTGACCTGACTGCAGTTGGGCGTCGTAAACGACTTCAGTGGGCAAATGCTCACCTTGAATGGCCACTGGCACACTTAGAGAACTTAGAGTGTGCTCTTCACGGATGAATCCCGGTTTCAGCTGTACTGGGCAGATGGCAGACAGCGTGTATGGCGTTGTGTGGGCGAGCAGTTTGCTGATGTCAATGTTGTGAACAGAGTGCCCCATGGTTGCGGTGGGGTTATGGTATGGGCAGGCAGGCAGGCAGGCATAAGGTACAGACAACGAACACAATTGCATTTTATCAATGGCAATTTGAATGGACCGAGATACCGTGACGAGATCCTGTGGCCCATTGTCGTGTCAATGCAGGTAGTCCGGGTAGCCATTTGATTAGCTATTTAGGTTTGGGCCTTCCTCTGACACCGCCTGATATAGAGGTCCTGGATGGCAGGGAGTTCAGATCCAGTGATGTACTGGGCTGTACACACTTCTCTCTGAAGCGCCTTGCAGTCAGATGCCAAGCAGTTGCTGTACCAAGTGGTGGTGCAGCCAGTCAAGATGCTCTCAATGGTGCAGTTGTGGAACTTTTTGAGGATCTGAGGGCCCATGCCAAATCTTTTCATCCTCCTGAGGGGGAAGAGGCGCTGTCGTGCCCTTTTAAACAACTGTGTGGGTGTGTGTGGATCATGTTAATTCCTTAGTGATGTGGGAAAAGGGAGTCCTTGCTCCCTGATTTCTGGGAGAGCATCTTGGTTTGTGAAAGAGGCAGAGACAAGCCCATAAGGACGTGATTAGAGAAGAGAGAGGAGAGGGAGGGTGAGAGGATTGTAGGGCCTATTGTTTCAGTTCACTCCAGCGATTTACAGATGTGTTTTTAATGAGGTGTCATTAAATTGTTGCTTCTTCAGATCTAGCGTCTGCTTACCCCAGCTTAGCTTACTGTAACTTAAACATTAGGGAGGAAAAATGCACCCTCCTTTCCAACTCACACACAATATCAACATCAAAACCAGATTCAGAACTCAGGTTATCCAGAGTGATGCAGAGCAGGGGTATGATGTAGGACTGTTGACCATGTGGTCAAACATTAAAGATGGGCGGATCTACAGAACACGCATGCTATGCCTGCCTGCTATTGGTCAGACCTACAGTTATCTTGTCCAAACAGTCAATGCCCCGAAGAGCATCCCTCGCATCCTATTTGTACTGTTCCTACTGTAACTGTGGCTTGCTGTGGAGGGAAACTACTTTGCGTGACAATCCTTTAGGATTGTAAGTAGGCCTTCAGACCAGGATGGACACTATAGGCTAGATACCAGTGTGTGGCCAGCCACGGGTAACATGATGTGATGGAACCCCTAAAAAACATTGTTTTGGGGTTCAACCATTCTCAGACCATCATCAAGCCTCTAAACAGCAACAAATACTGTTATTGTGTGAGTGCACTGTTCATTTCCCATTACAGAGAGCTAGCTAGTTGTATTATTCTCTTTCTCTGTGAAAGATGGATTGCAGTTGACTGAAACCAGTGTGTATGCCTAGTATGCATATAACCTTCCACACTGTAAAGACCATGCCTGTATGATACACTTATATCACAACAGAAGGGTGAAAGCAACAGGCACAGGTGAAAGTGACTTTCCATCTAGGCTGTGTATAATAAAACGGATTAAAAATACTGTTCCCATTTACACTATAGTGGAGGAAACATAAGCAAGTTGCTGACTGCGAGTTTCTAAATTACTATTGGATAAAAGGGATTATTATTTCTTTAAAATGTAATCTCTCCAGACTCCAACAGTCTCAATAGGGACTGAATGTATTATGCAGCTAAATCTGTAACTATAACCAGGTTTCCCAGCCTGGTCTCATAGACTAGACATAGTAAATGTAAATCCGGGACACTAAAATTAGTATGATATGTTAACACTTAACCTGGCTGCCACTGCTCATGCTCAACTATACATTTCCTCTGTATCATCACAACTTTTGGAGATATTTCAACAAAACGATTTTGTGGTAAGTTCATCAAAAATGTTGATATTTTTGAAAAAGTTTTAGATGTATTCCACTGAAGTCAGATCTATATATATATTTTTTATATTTACAAGTAGGAAAGCCTTAAGATAAATAATCCACTTGTTTAAAGAGACATTTAGATAATTTTTGAGTAAAGCAGTAATATGTTGGATGAGTGTGTTGGGTGCAACTCACCCCCCCTTACTAGGGGGTAACTGGCCCTGGTGGCTAGTTACCCCTTTATGGTTATGAATATGTTTCTACCCAGTGGCGGCTCCTGAAAAAATTCTCAGGAGGGGCAATTTTTCTGATGATTTAGGTGACCTACACACATTTTAAAAAAGATATGTCCAGCAACAACATGAAGACAGGGGCAGCATATAAGTCAATACCAGAAGCATTTATTGACTGATCTGGGGAGATGGATTCCAGTTTCTGTGACAGATTATAAATAATCTCTGATGCCTTTGTTATATTAGCTTTTGGTTGAATGTACTGTCGTAGTAAATATATAATGTTATAGCTTGGTCTGACTAAAATCTTGTGCATGACCCATTTTGTGTTGGGCGTTTGTTTTCAATCAATGCTGTTCCTATCCTATAACAATGGACAAAAGAGTCCTATCTTGTCAGCCTTGTCAGCAGGTGGCCAAGGACAACACCCACGCCATAGGTCTCTCAGTTCTTCCAACTCACGAGTTCTTGCTCTGAGGACACACACACACACACACACACACACACATCATCACTGATAACACACACACACACACACATCATCACTGTTAAACACACACACACACACACACAAAAATCCCCTCTCTTTAGGCTGAACATTTGAAGACAGAGAACCCGACTCAGAGCCAATGCAACAGTGGAGGGGACCTCGCCCAACTCATCAGGACCAATCAGAAGATCAGAACTACTAGATTCAACCTACATCATTTATTGTATAAAATGTCTGCACACAATGTTTTCGGGGCTCTCTTCTCCCTAAGAGTTTGACGAACGAGTCCGTGCACGCGATTCCAGATATCTTTACCTCTGAATAAACTGCCTTTATTATACCATATCCACCCTGTCCAAAGTCTCTACTTGGTCTCAGTTCTCCAGTAAACTTGTGATTATCAACAGTACACAACGGTAACAAACAATTGGGGGAACTCACGGGGCAGATAGTAAGGTCGCAATGACACAGAAAGCAGTTCAATGTCGGGGTACAGAGTCGCTCTCTTACCAGGATCGAGGTCCGCTCTGACCAGGGTGAAGCCGGCCGGCTCCACTTCTCTGTCCGGGACTCTGTCATCCAGCCAAGTCTCCCAGCTGTATTGGGATTCCGCTGCCAGCAGCGTTTTCATTATTTAGTCCGTTCGTAGCGGGTATGTACACGATCAACAAGATCAGTCCAAAACCAACCACTGGAAATCCATGGTTGGCAGAATGTTTGTAAACTAAGTCTACAAATTAAAAACATAAAATAACGCCACACTGCAGGTAGCAACAGAGACGCTGCTAGCCGCTATTGTCTTAGTTACGTTCATGGTTACGTCACGTATGACGAAAGCGCGTAAGTGCAAGCCCACAGACACCCATAGAGAATGTATTGAAAGCTTTGAAATTTGAAAAAAATAGATTTTACATGACAGGCTATGAGAGACTTCTGGGCGATTTTCAACTTGACTGAAATCGCCCCAAAAACGGGCGGGGCCATTTGAAGCACGACTTTAGCCTGATTTGACATTTAGTGGCTGGCAGATCAGACGTGAACACTGATAACTACTGTTGCCGTGATATAATTGATTAGAAAAAAAATCCCTTCCTTTTCCCGTTTGGCAGTGCGTCGCCCATATCGCCCTATTGAACAGGCCGTCCCTGTTTCTACCAGTCATTTAGACAATGACTAGCCCAGTTAGTGCTAGTTTATGCTAACTTGCTAGCTAGCTACTTCACTAGCAGTAAATGCTAGCCAGCTAGCTAGTTAGCATAAGCTGCTAGGAGTGCTAGCTAGCAACCTTACTACCAGATTGTCTTGATGTAAAATACATTTATAAAATATAACGTAACTTAATTGCAGTTGTAAATGTTTCCACTAGTGACCGATAGATTTACAGTTAATTTTACTTTATGGCCTTTTAGCTATTTTACACAGCATTTTATATCATATAGCTAGCTACGTTTTTTAAGAGAGCTTTTCAATTGGCATCGCTCCCTCTGTTTTCAATCACAGGTGGGGACTGGGTTAGGTGTGAGCAGTGCAGGAGGTGGACTCATGAGTTGTGTTCCACTTTTACTGGGGATAGCTTTATTTGTGACCTATTGTAATGATGTCATGTCATAGTATCGTGTGGACCAGGTTAGAGTTAGCAGATAAGTGGTTTGGTGCCACAGGGTCTACATTCCGTTATGTCAAAGGAGATTACTGAGGTTGATCTTAGAATATTTGATGGACAGGATATACTGACTTGGGGCAAAGGGTAATAACATCAAAGAATGGGAGTGCCCATAATGATTACCAGATGTTCGTGGCGGCAGGTAGCTTAGTGGTTAAGAGCGTAGTGCCAGTAACCGAAAGGTCGCTGGTTCTAATCCCCGAGCCGACTAGGTGAAAAATCTGTCGATGTGCCCTTGAGCAAGGCACTTAACCCTAATTGCTCCTGTAAGTCGCTCTGGATAAGAGCGTCTGCTAAATGACTAAAATGTAAATGTAACAGAGTGTATATATAGAGAGAGGGGATCTTTGTTAGGAAGTTGGAAGAGGCAGGGCTATGTCTGTTATAACTAACCATGGTACCATATTAAAATATATTATATGAACTCCCCATCAAAAGTGTCTAAGTACATCCTTACATTCGTAATCACTTGATACCCTAGAAACACGTCGTGCAATAGCAGAGCATAAGAGAGTTGCCACATCAATGTTACACTGAATTAATTAGTTAAGTTATTGTTATTAAAATGTTCAATTCCAATGTTATGTAATGTTGTTAGTTATATTCCATTCCAATATTATGTTCCAATGAATATTTTATTAATGAATTAAAAACAACTATTGAAAACCTTTTGCTCCTGAATGTCATTTTAAAGACTTAGTGTAATTGTACATAATGGATTCTATAGAAAAGGAACAACAAAGACAGAACAAAGAAACCTGGTGCTTAAAAAAAAAAAACTTTACATACCAATTTTTTTTCTCCATACATTGCTTTTTTGTGTCACCAATTACACATTGTTCTTAGGGGTGGCTAGTCACCCCCTAATATCCCATCCGTAACAAGTCAATTTGATGGAAACATCTCAATTAGATGATAATTTTGTTTTCCTGCAGATTTTAGAATATTTGGAAACATCTCAATTAGATGATAACTTTGTTTTCCTGCAGATTTTAGAATATTCGCATGGAACTCTGTCCCCAATTGGATGGAAACCTAGCTAATGTAGCCTAAAATGTAACCAACCTGAATGTGTGTTTAATAGCCCAGGGGCATGGTGGCAAATTGGCAAAGCAGTTTCAATGTTTACAGTACAGGCGCAATCAATCCGTCAGAAAAAAAGTAGCTGCCAGCAGAACTGGAGAAACTAACGGCACTTGGCACTAGGCACCTAAAAAGTTATGGTTGGCTAGTTATGGAAAGCGTAGCTACTGGCCTAGACAAACCGCTCAACTCACGGAGAATGATGTCGATGGCCACCGGAGGTTTTTCACTGCAGCTCGGGTCGAGGGTTCGGTTCCCGTCCATCCTCAATCAGCTTGGTTAGAAGTTCTGGAGCAAGTAGAGAGAGGGCGCCGGGGACGAAAACAAAGAGCTATCTATCCCTCTACCACTCAGACGCATTCAGTTGGCAGCAGTCAGTTGCGATAGAAAATGAATAAATCAATTATGCGTGGAGTGCTGCTGCTAGGGACATCGGCTACGGCTCCCCTCTGTAATCTGCAACTGCGGGCAAAATCAGAGAGGAATCACCGGTTTCTAAACACTTGCTGAAATAGTTGGACCTGCCTTCTGCCCCGGCTGCACCACACAGTCGCTTTCTGGGAACTCACGGGGTTGTCTCTACACGTTGTAGCCCTAGGGACCCCTCTACAGTGCCAATTGTGCAATCATGCCCAGCGCGGAGAATTACTCAAACGTTTGCCTCCTAGTTCGCAACTACCCTACCCACGCCCCTCTCTCTTTAGCTGTCTCTGCAGTGAAGAGCCATATAAAATGATAGAGGCCAAAAGGCCGTTTTAGCATAGGCAGCGCCATTGAGGACTTCCACCATGCTTCCGCCATTTTAAAGTAGCCTAGTCAAAGTAGTCAACTGTATTGTATTCGGAGCATGTGACAAATACAATATGATTTGATTTATATGGGTTGTAGCATCAATGGTGCTGCCCATGCTGTCCCACAGGCTATAATGGCACAGATATAAAGACGAGTACTTTATCTATCTCTATGTGCAGAGTGGACTCTGTGAACGCGCTGCGTGCACACGAGTAGGCTCACAGATATTTCTATAATTTTCTATTTCCATCAGGACAAAGTACACTGTTGATGGAAAAAACCTATATTTATTTAAAAGACATGGAATGACTAGGATGTGTGTTTGTGTGTTTGTGCATTCCTGAGGAGGAGCTTGATCCCGACTTTATCGCTAGCGTTCCCAATCACATGCCCCTGGCTGCTATGGAAACGGGCACAGTGGTGTCATCATGTGAGGTATTTATTACTCTTTGTCCCCACTTCCTTAGAAAAGCAGAATTTCATCTACAGGGCTATGATGTTTAATATACAGGCAGTGTACATCCCTGGGTGACCAATAAAGTTGCATTCACTCTATTAAATGATATTCTGTATGGACCAGGGAACAATCCATCAGACAGTTAGGCCTATGTAAGTCGTCCCATACTGTCTGTTTCATATCCAAATATTTGTTTAATAAATCTACCATTTACTTTTATAATCACTGTGCCTGACTAGTTTAGGGTGTTTCGCAATGATATAAACTCATGATTGAACACGACTCTGTAGCCTCCTCCATTCTAGAACAATGGCCATCGGCTCTGTTTCTTCTCCTCAAAGACAACATTCAGTACTGCTAACACGTGACACAGAGAGAGAGAGAGAGAGAGAGAGAGAGAGAGAGAGAGAGAGAGAGAGAGAGAGAGAGAGAGAGAGAGAGAGAGAGAGAGAGAGAGAGAGAGAGAGAGAGAGAGAGAGTCACAGAGAGAAAGAGCGAGAGCAAGAGAGAGAGAGAGAGCGAGAGCAAGAGAGAGAGAGAGAGAGACAGAGAGAGAGAGAGAGAGAGAGAGAGAGAGACCTGTTGCCAACCAGTGAAGAACAAACATGATTGTAGTCCCGTGTAGCTCAGTTGGTAGAGCAAGGGTTGTGGGTTTGATTCCCAGGGGGGACCAGTATGAAAAAAAATGATGCACTCACCCTCATATGACCCTCTATCTCCTGCTGTTTCCCCCAGATACCTTTACCTTAAATATGACCCTCTATCTCCTGCTGTTTCCCCCAGATACCTTTACCTTAAATATAACCCTAACCTGCTGTTTCCCCAAGATACCCCAAGATACCTTTAGTCACATAGGGATGAAACTAAAACCTCTCGCTGTCTTTCTACCCCCCTCTCTTTCTCGCTCTCCCCCCTCTCTCTCTTTCCTAAATCTAGGATCTCTGAGTTGCATGTGCAACACACATTTAAATATTGACACGCAAGGATGCACACACGTACCCTAGTCCATCTCAGGGTGTGTGTGTTTACCTGACTGACACACTTGAGTCCAGACAGGTGTGTACAAGACTGGTGATCACACACACTCGTGGCACACCTTACCTGGCCCAGACCCACTTGGCCAGAGGCGGCAGGGCAACACTGAGCCAAGAGGTAATGGGGGAGGGGGGACTCAGAATGTATCTCAATAGTCTGGAGTGGCCTCCTTGTCTCCTGTCCTTCTTCTGCGATGAGTCAACTTGGGTGTGTGAGTTTTTTATTTTACCTTTATTTAACTGGACAAGTCAGTTAAGAACAAATTCTTCTTTACAATGACGGCCTACCCCGACCAAACCTGGACGACACTGGGCGCCGCCCTATGGGACCCTATTGTGATACAGCCTGGAATCGAACCAGGATCTGTAGTGATAATAATAATAATAATATGCCATTTAGCAGACGCTTTTATCCAAAGCGACTTACAGTCATGCCTCTAGCACTGAGATGCAGTGCCTTAGACCACTGCGCCACTCAGGAGTTATGTGTGATGCAACAGTATAGGGCTTTACAGTGTCCTTGTGGGGTTTCCAGTGTGTCTGGTATTGAACTGAATGGTGTTTGCTCTCTTCCTAAACTCTGTGTGTCAGATCAACAGATGCTATTCACCCGAGAGTACACCCACACACACATACCAACCACACAATACTCATGTCTTTACACGTGCCAATATCACTCGTTACTGGACAGGAAACTGTGCCAGTGTGAACGACATGCCAGTGTCAGCAACGAGAGTATTTTACCAAACCAGTCATTCTACATCACTTCCTCCCCTCAGACAGTTCCACATGCTATTTCACTGTATGTCTACCTGAGCTGGCATAACCATGGTGGTGTTAACGTCATCAGGTAAGTAACACAGTAGCAGCCAGTAATGTTACAGGTTTGGAGAGAGGATGATGATGATGATGATGATGATGATGACGTTCATCAGCTCTGACTCACCTGGGATGGGTCCCACCAGAAGACATTGTGCATCCCTGATTATAATGAAATTAGAATGATTCAAGGTTGGATCAAAGACGGTGTGGGTGAGAGTGACTGACCAATGTTGCAATACCAAGACTGACTCCTGTCTATCCCTTTCTCTCTCAAACTCTAGAACAGTTGTCAGCAACCCAGTTCCTTGAAAGCTGGTGTGCCCTTTTCTACTTATAGTATGCTAATTACCTGCAGTGCCATGCTAAATTGTGACTCACCCAAATATAAGACGTAGAACGGACGAGAATGAAGCCTGGAGATTTTAAAACAAAACATGTATTAATATTTCTAAACCATAATAGTTTATAGAGGCATGGACTTCATTCACAAAATAGGAACAGGAAAACATAATCAGACAAGAAAAATAGATAGGTGGATATTATTCTGTTTTCATTACATTGTAAAACATGATGTTAAAAAAAATTATAGATCCAAGCTTGCAATAAGCAGAGTACAAATACATGCAGTATGTTCTAAATATGTAGAAGGCTGTGGATTAGTAAAATCATCCCCCTAAAATAAGACAAGAATGATCCAAATCTTCCTCCATTTTGACAGGAGTTACTATTATGGCTTCATCAGGTATAATGGTGGGAACACGATGAAGGAGTCTTGTCGGGTAAAACTAAATGTGTATAGTTGTAGTTAAACAAATAATATGGCTGTTTTAACATCACAACCTCCCATGTATCCCATTTACAGCTGAGCACCATGCTGATGAGCATTAGCCACATGTTATGCACACAGAATATGCATCTAAATCTCATGAAAAGGCAATGTATATCGAATGAAGGGTTTTCTCCCAGAGATGAAAACATTAAAAAGAGCACTCATGTTAATGTCAAACAATGAGCTCTCAGTCTCTGGGTCAAGTAGCTCAGAGAAAAAAGACCAGGGCTCACCAACCCTGTTCCTTTAGAGCTACCATCCTGTATGGTTTTCCTCCAACCCTAATCTAGCGCACAGGATAAAAAAAAAAAAATTATATATATATATATATATATATATATATATATATATATATATATATATATATATCCAAACACACCAAGACAGTCGTGAAGAGGGCACGACAAAGCCTATTCCCCCTCAGGAGACTAAAAAGATTTGGCATGGGTCCTCAGATCCTCAAAAAATTCTACAGCTGCACCATCGAGAGCATCCTGACTGGTTGCATCACCGCCTGGTATGGCAACTGCTTGGCCTCTGACCGCAAGGCACTACAGAGGGTAGTGCGTACGGCCCAGTACATCACTGGGGCAAAGCTCCCTGCCATCCAGGACCTCTATACCAGGCGGTGTCAGAGGAAGGCCCTCAAAATTGTCAAAGACTCCAGCCACCCTAGTCATAGACTGTTCTCTCTGCTACCGCACGGCAAGCGGTACCGGAGTGCCAAGTCTAGGTCCAAAAGACTTCTCAACAGCTTCTACCCCCAAGCCATAAGACTCCTGAACAGCTAATCATGGCTACCCGGACTATTTGCACTGCCCCCCCACCCCATCCTTTTTACGCTGCTGCTACTCTGTTAAGTAAGTATTTATGCATAGTCACTTTAACTCTACCCACATGTACATATTACCTCAACTACCTCAACTAGCCGGTGCCCCCGCACATTGACTCTGCAACGGTACCCCCCTGTATATATAGCCTCCCTACTGTCACTTTATTTTACTGTATATATAGCCTCCCTACTGTCACTTTATTTTACTTCTGCTCTTTTTTTCTCAACACTTTTTTTGTTGTTGTTTTATTCTTACTTTTTTGTTTAAAATAAATGCACTGTTGGTTAAGGGCTGTAAGTAAGCATTTCACTGTAATGTCTGCACCTGTTGTATTCGGCGCATGTGACCAATAAAATTTGATTTGATTTGATTTGATATATATACAGCACCCGTCAAAAGTTTGGACACACTGTTGTGGAAAATAACCACTATACTTTATTACAAATAAGGTCTTACAGAGTTTTTGTTGCATCAAGAAATGACTTTATTAAAGTTTTCAACAAAGCCGATACCAGTCTGCAGAATGGCTCCCCCTTACAGTCTCCCTCCAGTTTATATAGTCCTCTTCAGTTTTAATAATATAATATGCCATTTAGCAGACGCTTTTATCCAAAGCGACTTACAGTCGTGCGTGCATACATTTTTTGTGTATGGGTGGTCCCGGGGATCGAACCCACTACCTTGGCGTTACAAGCGCCGTGCTCTACCAGCTGAGCTACAGAGGACCACAAGTTTTCCAGCTCTTTTATTGCTCCGCCCACTTCCTTTGTCTCTGAGAGCGGCTAAACTCAACTTTCATTAAGTTCAGAGTACTACAATTAATCAATCCTTATCTTGCAAAAACACTCATGTTTAGTTTAAACTCTGTTCAACCCTGGCTCTTTTCACTGTGTTTGAAGACAAAAACAAACGGCCCAATTCAGTTAGCCACAAAGAATGTTAACTATATGTTCATGATTAACTCAATTTTATCTGATAATCCATTAAAAATACACATCAACACCTACTCATTCAAGGTTTTCTCTTTATTTTTACTATTGTTTACATTGTAGAATAATAGTGAAGACATCAAAACTATGTAATAACACATATGGAATCATGTAGTAACCAAAAAAGTGTTAAACAAATCAAAATATATTTTCTATTTTAGATTCTTCAAAGTAGACACCCTTTGCCTTGATGACAGCTTTGCACACTCTTGGCATTCTCTCAACCAGCTTCATGAGGAATGCTTTTCCAACAGTCTTGAAGGAGTTCCCACATATGCTGAGCACTTGTTGGCTGCTTTTCCTTCACTCTGCGGTCCAACTCATCCCAAACCACCTCAATTGGGTTGAGGTCGGGTGATTGTGGCGGCCAGGTCATCTGATGCAGCACTCCATCACCCTCCTTCTTGGTCAAATAGCCCTTACACAGCCTGGAGGTGTGTTTTGGGTCATTGTCCTGTTGAAAAACAAATGATAGTCCCACTAAGCGCAAACCAGATGGGATGGCGTACCGCTGCAGAATGCTGTGGTATATATACACTATTAGAAATTAGAAATGTCCTTGTTTTCGAAAGAAAAACACTTTTTTTGTCCATTAAAATAACATAAAATTGATCCGAAATACAGTGTAGACATTGTTAATGTTGTAAATGGCTATTGTAGCTGGAAACGGCTGATTTTTAATCGAATATCTACATAGGCGTACAGAGGCCCATTATCAGCAACCATCAGTCCTGTGTTCCAATGGCACGTTGTGTTTGCTAATCCAACTTTATCATTTTAAAAGGTTAATTGATCATTAGAAAACCCTTTTGCAATTATGTTAGCACAGCCGAAAACTGTTGTGCTGATTAAAGAAGCAATAAAACTGGCCTTCTTGAGACTAGTTGAGTATCTGGAGCATCAGCAATTGTGGTTTTGATTACAGGCTCAAAATGGCCAGAAACAAATAACTTTCTTCTGAAACTCGTCAGTCTATTCTTGTTCTGAGAAATGAATTCCATGCGAGAAATTGCCAAGAAACTGAAGATCTCGTACAACGCTGTGTACTACTCCCTTCACAGAACAGCGCAAACTGGCTCTAGCCAGAATAGAAAGAGGAGTGGGAGGCCTCGGTGCACAACTGTGCAAGAGGACAAATACATTAGAGTGTCTAGTTTGAGAAACAGACGCCTCACAGGTCCTCAACTGGCAGCTTCATTAAATAGTACCCGCAAAACACCAGTCTCAACGTCAACAGTGAAGAGGCGACTCCGGGATGCTGACCTTCTAGGCAGAGTTGCAAAGAAAAAGCCATATCTCAGACTGGCCAATAAAAATAAAAGATGGGCAAAAGAACACAGACACTGGACAGAGGAAGATTGGAAAAAAGTGTTATGGACAGACGAATCGAAGTTTGAGGTGTTCGGATCACAAAGAAGGACATTTGTGTGATGCAGACCAAATGAAAAGATGCTGGAGGAGTGCTTGATGCCATCTGTCAAGCATGGTGGAGGCAATGTGATGGTCTGGGGGTGCTTTGGTGGTGGTAAAGTGGGAGATTTGTACAGGGTAAAAGGGATCTTGAAGAAAGAAGGCTATCACTCCATTTTGCAACGCCATGCCATACCCTGTGGACGGCGCTTGATTGAAGCCAATTTCCTCCTACAACAGGACAATGACCCAAAGCACAGCTCCAAACTATGCAATAACTATTTAGGGAAGAAGCAGTCAGCTGGTATTCTGTCTATAATGGAGTGGCCAGCACAGTCACTGGATCTCAACCCTTTGAGCTGTTGTAGGACCAGGTTGACCGTATGGTACGTAAAAAGTGCCCATCAAGCCAATCCAACTTGTGGGAGGTGCTTCAGGAAGCATGGGGTGAAATCTCTTCAGATTACCTCAACAAATTGACAACTAGAATGCCAAAGGTCTGCAAGGCTGTAATTGCTGCAAATGGAGGATTATTTGACGAAAGCAAAGTTTGAAGGACAAAATTATTATTTCAATAAAAAATCATTATTTTTAACCTTGTCAATGACTACATTTCCTATTCATTTTGCTATATTTCCTATTCAAACTCATTTCATGTATGTTTTCATGGAAAACAAGGACATTTCTAAGTGACCCCAAACTTTTGAACGGTAGAGTACAGTGGGGGAAAAAATTATTTAGTCAGCCACCAATTGTGCAAGTTCTCCCACTTAAAAAGATGAGAGAGGCCTGTAATTTTCATCATAGGTACACGTGAGTCCTGGAGTGGCCTAGCCAGTCTCCAGATCTCAACCCCATAGAAAATCTTTGGAGGGAGTTGAAAGTCCGTGTTGCCCAGCGACACCCCCAAAACATCACTGCTCTAGAGGAGATCTGCATGGAGGAATGGGCCAAAATACCAGCAACAGTGTGTGAAAACCTTGTGAAGACTTACAGAAAACATTTGACCTGTGTCATTGCCAACAAAGGGTATATAACAAAGTATTGAGAAACTTTTGTTATTGACCAAATACTTATTTTCCACCATAATTTGCAAATAAATTCATAAAAAATCCTACAATGTGATTTTCTGGATTTTTTTTCTCAATTTGTCTGTCATAGTTGACGTGTACCTATGATGAAAATTACAGGCCTCTCTCATCTTTTTAAGTGGGAGAACTTGCACAATTGGTGGCTGACTAAATACTTTTTTCCCCACTGTATATTCACCCTGGATGCCAGGTGGTTTTGGGAATGGAAACCCTTTATGAAACTTTCCAATTCGTTCAAATCATGTTTAAATGTAAATAAGACACGGTCCAAATTCCCATCTGTAGCCAATCTCTCCAGAATACCGGTCTGTGATTGGTTAATATGTGTGGATTTCTCCAGATGGTTGCTTGAAAAAGAGGTACATAAAAAGAGGTACACATTTATTTCCAACAATTTTGAGAACATTCCAAGAAGCAGATATTGTTGATTGGTCTTTTAGATATTCAGGTAGTGTTCTGTATGCTATAAATCTAAGTGGCATGGGGTGAAACATTTCTTCTTCAATTGCTACCCAAGAGGGGGGTTCTTTTGGTGGGTAGAGACAGTATATGGTTTATCTGGTTACATGTAATATGTTTTACTATCCGGAAGTGCCATGCCTCCTTTGTATTGTGGCATCATTCGTTTCTCTAAGGCAATGCGAGGTTGCTTTGAATTCCATATCAATTTAGTGATCATTTCATTGATCTTCTTAAAGGATTGCGGTACATTAAGAGGTAACATGCTTAGTTTGTAATTGATTGTTGGAGACACTGTCATTTTTATTAATTCAATTCTTGCTCTGAATGTTAAAACGAGGGAGGACCATCTCACAAAGTCTGCTTTCAAATAATTCACAGTAGCTTCCAAGTTCTCTTCAACCATTGACAACCAAAATACCCAGAGATTTCAGACCTTCTGGGGCCTAAACAAAATTGAAATCTGAAATTTCTTCTTCAGTACATAGATCCTTTATCGGAGTAACCTCTGACTTTTTCCAATTTATTCTGAAGCCAGCATTCTCTGTATACTAATTGACCGGTAATTGACGTTTTAGGATTCCTAACAAACAAAAACATGTAATCTGCGTACATTGACAGTTTATGCTCATGCATTTCCACCACAATACCTTCAATATCACTTTGTCGTCTTATTGCTTCTGCTAATGGTTCTAACGCTAAAACAAAGAACAAGGGAGACATCGGACATCCCTGCCTTGTGCCCCTCTCCAACGTAAAGAAAGGAGATATAATACAATGTGTTATAACTGCTGTTCCAGGGCTATTGTATATACTGGAAACTAGGGGTGTAACGATTCGTTTTAACAACGATTCGATTTGTATCACGATTCGTGGTTGTCGATACGATTCAAGGACGATATTGGTTCATTTAGAACGATACGATCCGAAACGATTCAGTGACTTGAAATCGATTCAGTAACCTTTTAGCCAAAAATTCAACCAGTGTGACTGAAATAAATACCTGGATACTGGACAGTGCAGGTGAAGTTTCCTAGATTCCTGTTTCTTGTAAGGACCGCAATGGTGGCTTGATAATTTCTCGCTCGTCGGCTTCTCCTCTGTCGTCCGCCATGCTATGTTTTGTTGTCTTTGCGCCTTTGCGCTGCTGCTGGCGCGGGGCGATGACGTCACGGATAGGCAGACTGAATCGAGTAATGTTTAAAGCCTTTATCATTAAAAGTGCTAAGAAAAAACATCCATATAAAGTCTGACGTGCTTAAATCCAATGGGTTATTTCCTAGTATCGATACAATCGATTTATTACATTTTAAAACGATGTTAGATTGATATATGTTGTCCAAAAGGCCAACTCGCCGAGCACAGATCGATGTAGTTGGATCATAGGAATATAAATCGATACATCGATGTAGTAGATGGATCGTTACACCCCTACTGGAAACCCATCTTCTAAAAAAAGGACCAAAGCCAAATCTTTCCATTGTATAGAATAAATATTTCCACTCTACTTGATCAAATGCTTTTTCAGCAACAAGTGATACATCTGGTACCTGCAACATCTTAGCTCTATGCACCATATTATAAAATGTCCTCGCATTATCGGAGCTATATCAATTTGAAATTAAACCAACCTGATCAGTTGAAATCAAAGGGTGAATAACTAAGTCTGTTTGCTAATAATTTTGAAAGTATCTTAAAATCAACATTTAGTAAAGTGATTGGTCTATGGTCAGAGCATTGAGACAGGTATTTTTCCCCTTTAGGAATGAGTGTGATAATTGCCTCAGCAGTAGTTCCATTCACAATACCATGATCCCCCCCAAAATATGATACAGTCTAAGCAGTATTGGTTAAAGTATAGTTACAAACTGCTTATACAATTCTGAGGTATAACCATCACTTCCTGCTGCCTTTAATTTTGTTATCTCGAAAATGGCATTGTGGATTTCCTGTATTGAGATTCGTTCATCCAATTGAGACTTAGGCTTATTGTGTAACTTAGTAACTTAAATGGAATAAAAGGTATTTCTCAGTACAATACGTTTTTGACTTGTTGGTACAAATTAAATAATGATTTGTTAATTTCAGCTGGTTCAGTTATTACAGTTCCAATGTTTATGGAAGGGATATATGTCACGCCCTGGCTCTGGGGACGCTTAATGTTGAGCCAGGGTGTGTAGTGTCTATGTTAAGTTTTCTATGTTTAGTTTCTAGATCGTGTAGATCTATGTTGGCCAGGGTGGTTTCCAATCAGAGGCAGCTGTAGCTTGTTGTCTCTGATTGGGGACCATACTTAGGCAGCTTGTTGGCACCAGTTAGTTGTGGGATCTTGTTCCGTGTGAGGTATGTTATTTTGTCTACCTTGGACTTCACGTTTCGTTTGTTGTTTTGTCGTGTGGTCAGTACGTAAATAAATATGAATACATATCACGCTGCGCCTTGGTCCTTCTCGTTAATGAACGATCGTGACAGAAGATCCCACCAAGCCTGGATCAAGCAGCGTGATGAGGAGAGAGGATGGACTTGGGAGGAGATGAGCGAGAGTCTGGCAAGAGGGATGGAGGCCATGATCACGGGGGAGAGACAAGCCCAAAACATTTTTAGGGGGGGGCTCACGCCGTGGACGACGAGGCAGCAGGAGGCCGCGATAGAGCGGTTCAGCCGTTTAGCAGAGGAGGCCGCCAGATTAAGGGGGTCATTGGTGCAGAGGGAGCAGAAGGAAAGTGTAGAGGCACGGCGAGAGGAGCTGGTTAGGCAGCAGAAGGAGCGGGAGTTAATGAAGGAACCCAGTCCCGCTCCTCGCACCAATCGAGTGGTGCGTGTCGCCAGTCCGGTCCGGCCCGTTCCTGATTCCTGCACTAAGCCAGTGGTGGGTGTTCCCAGTATGGTTCGGCCCGTTCCTGCTCCTCGCATCAAGCCAGTGGTGCGCATCGCCAGCCCGGTCCGGCCTGTTCCTGTCCCTCGCACCCAGCCAGTGGTGCGTGTCGACAGCCCGGCCCGGCCTGTTCCTGCTCCCCGCAGCAGGCCAGTGGTGCGCGTCGCCAGTCCGGTACGGCCCGTTCCTGCTCCCCGCACCAAGCCAGTGGTGCGCATCGTCAGCCCAGTTCGGCCCGTTCCTGCTCCCCGCATCAAGCCAGTGGTGCGCGTCGTCAGCCCAGTCCGGCCCGTTCCTGCTCCCCGTACCAGGCCAGTGGTGCGCGTCGTCAGCCCAGTCCGGCCCGTTCCTGCTCCCCGCACCAAGCCAGGGGTGTGCGTCGTCAGCCCAGTCCGGCCCGTTCCTGCTCCCCGCACCAAGCCAGTGGTGCGTGTGTCCAGTCCGGCATGGCCCGTGCCTTTTCCACCAGGCACCGGCCAGCTGCTCCACTCTGGAGCCAGAGCAATCCGCTCCACCGGGGTCCAGTCCAGCTCCGGTCAGCGGCTCCAGTCCGGAGCCTGTGCAGTTCGATCCACCGTCGTCGGGTCCAGCTCCAGTCAGCGGTGCCAGACCAGACCAGGGGCGCAACAGGGAGGTAGAGAGAAAGTGGTGGTCACGCCCGGAGCCGGATCCGCCTCCGAGGCGGAATGCCCACCCGGCCCCTACCCTGTTATGTTTATGGGGCGTGGTCGGAGTCCGCACCTTTGGGGGGGGTACTGTCACGCCCTGGCTCTGGGGACTCTTAAATGTTGAGCCAGGGTGTGTAGTGTCTATGTTAAGTTTTCTATGTTTAGTTTCTAGATCGTGTAGATCTATGTTGGCCAGGGTGGTTCCCAATCAGAGGCAGCTGTAGCTCGTTGTCTCTCATTGGGGACCATACTTAGGCAGCTTGTTGGCACCAGTTAGTTGTGGGATCTTGTTCCGTAAAGGTTTGTTTTGTGTAACCTAGGACTTCACGTATCGTTTGTTTGTTGTTTTTGTCGTGTGTTCTGTACTAAATAAATATGTACGCTTATCACGCTGCGCCTTGGTCCGTCTCATCAGTAAACGATCGTGACAATATATGATCACGTTGTGTTTTTCTTTATCGTTCTTGTCAGCAGTTTTCCAGCCTTGTCCCCCTCTTCATACTATGTCAACCTTGAATATGCTAATTCTGCTTAAATTGCTTTAGTTGTATTGATATTTAACTTGTAACGATCTTTGCTGATTAACATTTGGTGCATTCATAGTAGAATTACCTAATTCTAGCACCGTAGCCCTTACCTGCAGTCAATGACTAAAAGCGCCCTCTTTGGCCTCATGGGTGGAATGTCATTAATATTTTTCATGATTTCATAATTAATAACAAAAACACACATAAAATATGCAAATCCTGTGTTTCTATGTCAAACAGTTTTGTTATATTTCAGTCTTCTGTGATGTACTGTATATAAAGTGTAATATTGGGATGCAAACTCAAAATGTAATACATTTCAACTCTATATCTGACATGGTAATAATAATAATATGCCATTTAGCAGACACTTTTATCCAAAGCGACTTACAGTCATGCGTGCATACATTTTTGTGTATGGGTGGTCCCGGGGATTGAACCCACTACCTTGGCGTTACAAGCGCCGTGCTCTACCAGCTGAGCTACAGAGGACCACAGATGTCTTCTTTTTTTAAAGCCCATAACCATGTGTGTGAGGTGTATACTTTTGTTTCAAAGTAGATTTGTTTGAGACTACCAAGAAAAACTCTGTGTGCCCTGATTTAGCCCACTGCAGTAAAAAGGTTTTTAATTTTCCTTTCCAAAGTCGATTCCTCCTTTTCCAGCCAGAATAACCTTGAATTGTACCCCTCAAAACAGCCTTCAAGGCTTCCCAAACAAAAATAAAATAATCAGTTGACTTGTCATTCATGTCCATGAAATCTTCCATTACTTTGCAAAAAAAAATCATGCTCTGACAATAGAGAAGGGTTAAATCATGCTCTGACAATAGAGAAGGGTTAAATCATGCTCTGACAATAGAGAAGGGTTAAATCATGCTCTGACAATAGAGGAAGGTTAAATCATGCTCTGACAATAGAGAAGGGTTAAATCGCCACCTGTACATTTTTTGGGTGGGCTTCCCTCTATGTCTACAACCAGCTTTACCTGATCAGATATAATAAATGTTATCTATGGTCACTGATTGTATCTTGGGGATTGAGTTAGACAGCAACAAATAGTATAGTGTAAGTCTGGAGTAGACCTCAGAGAGTAAATTGTATACTCTGTCTTCTGGATGTAATGTTCGTCAGATGTCTACAAGCCCATAGATCATCTCTAATAGTGATGGTCTAGATTTTGGAGCTGGAAAGGCTTTCTTACTTGATCTGCCCTTCTAAACATTCTATATTTGAATGTGTGATAATATACGGTATTTCTGGGAAACTGTATATCGTTGATCCTGAATTCCAGAAATAAACGATGGCATATCCTCATTAGGACCATAAAAATTCACAATAAGCACTTCTGCATTGCCCAATATAACATGTAGCAAAATTAACCAAACCGTTGGGGTCAACATTCTGAGACTTTATCTTGTGCTTAGTAGTATTCTTGAACAGCACTGTCACTGTGATGGGTGATTTAAAGGAGTCAGGCGCAGGAGGGTAAATCACAGAAAACAGAGTTTATTCCGGAATACAGAGTTACGCATAATAGTGTCTAACTGTCCCGTGCGCAAAACAGGCGCACTGGAACAAAACAGGCACACGGGGAAAATATACCCCGGCAATACAAAATACACGGAGCTCAACCGAGCTACACTCTCCTCACAATAAACAATCACCCACAAGGACAAGGGGGCAGAGGGAACACTTATACACATACTAATGAGGGGATATGAACCAGGTGTGTGTAATAGACAAGACAAAACAAATGGAATGATGAGATGTGATGCGGCAGTGGCTAGAAGGCCGGTGACGACGAACGCCGAAGCCTGCCCGAACAAGGAGAGGATGCAGCTTCGGAGGAAGTCGTGACAGTCACTCCTCACGCTTTGGGTGAGTAAGATGTTAAATATATTTATCCATCCCAGTCTTTTTTAATTTGTTCCATATCTTGTCCCATTAAATGAGTTTCTTGCAACAGGGCTATGTCACATTTTAATTTCTTTAGGTAATTAACTATTTGTTTCCTTTTAATGTGATGTGCCATAGACTTCACATTCAATGAAACTATGTTCAATTCAGAACATTTCTTCTGTCTATTGACCATATTATTTTCTTCTAAAAGGACTAAATGAATATCATGCCTATAGTACCATAGGATGAAGTAGAATTTACTAAACATAGGAATAAAGTTCATCATATGCAATGCTGACAAAATGTACTTTATATAACGTTTGTGCCGTTAAAAATTCAGAACAAAAACAGGAAAGAGACAACATTTTCACAACATACAAAACACACAATACCCTCTACCATCCTCCCCCCTGCCCTATGATCCAATTCCTGAGCAAACAAAATCCCTCCTACATCTCCCAAACTTATTTACATATGAAAACGTATTTATAGTCTTATTTTAACGTTTTAAACCAGATTAATTCATCCACCTTTTATTTTTAAAGTATCATTGAGCCTAAAAGGCTCTCCCCCTGAAAGGGATTATAGATGGAAATTCTGGGATAGCGCACCTGATACTAATAATTAACTAGTTGATTAGCTGAATCAGGTTAGTTACAACTGGGGTTGGAGTGAAAACCTACAGGAGGGTAGCTCTCCAGGAACAGGGTTGGAGAACCCTGGTGTAGATGGTCAATCTAGCAAAATTAGGGGCTATATTGGAAAGCAACTGCTTTTCCTAAATGGGGTTCTTGAATGCAGGGAGAACTCTTCAGAGTTCCAGCAGGGTGATTCTAATCTAGAACCCTGGTAGCATGCACCCCACCTCAGTGTAACGAAGGTTACCATATTCTGAGTGACATTTCAGGTTAATTTGTTTATGAAGAGGGAGGAGATAAACAAACAATGACCATAGTCGGGGTCAGGAGGCCAAACCAGGAAATAACAACTAGAGGGAGTTCAAAGGTCGCCCACTCGAAGGCCCTATTCCAAATTAAACCCTTTGCCCATTAACCAAGGGCACTTCACCATATTGCTTATACCCAGTGCCGCCTTTAGCCTTTTGGGGGCCCCTAGGCGAGATTTGGTGCCCCCCCCCCCCCTCCCAGCCTGCGGGCAAAGGCTTGTTTTTTTGTTGTTGCAGTGTTAAAGTTAATGTGAGATGCAGCTATAACTCTGAGGTCGATGGGGACGGACTGTATAGCGCACCTAGACAGCCCTGCCGAGGGAGCCCTCGAGTGGATGTTGAACTGTATACAAGGAGAGACACTGCTCAACTGGATGCGGAAGTGACAAGATGGCGCCGATAGACATGGCCACTCTGTTTCTGGCTCCTCAGCAACTTTGAAGTATTTTTTTGCGTTATTACATACAGCCGGAAATAACTTTTGGATATCAGAGCGGCAGTAACTCACCAGCATATCGACAAGAAATAAGACTTTCCTGAATTGGATTCTTTATTCGTACCCCCCAAGCCGATTGAACTTATCCCAGAGGCTGCTCCAAGACGCCGCCGGCAGGGAAGAGGTATTCGGAGTAAACTGTTAGTCCGACTCAGGAGGTGTACACACCATCCACCGCTTCCGAGTATATTACTCGCTAATGTTCAGTCCCTGGACAATAAAGTATCTGCTAAATGGCATATTATTATTATTATTATGGTAACATACTCTGCTTCACGGAATCATGGCTCTCACTGGATATACTGTCCCCGTCCATACAGCCAGCTGGGTTCTCAGTACATCGCACAGAGAGGAATAAAGAACTCTCCGGGATGAAGAAATGCGGAAGTGTACGTTTCATGATTAACTACTCATGCTGTGATTGTGGTAACGTACAGGAACTCAAGTCCTTTTGTTCAGTCCTGGACTTCCTGGCGGTCCGCCCCGAGGTGGTGAAGGTAGGCGACAACACCTCCACTACGCTGATCCTCAACACAGAGGCCCCACAAGGGTGCGTGCTCAGCCCCAACTCAATCATCAAGTTTGCAGATGACAACAGCCTGATTAGCAACAATGATGAGACAGCCTACAGGGAGGAGGTGAGGGCCCTGATGGAGTGGTGCAAGGAAAATGACATCTCCCTCAACTTCAACAAAATGAAGGAGCTGGTCAAATCAAAATCAAAATGTATTTGTCACATACATCTGTTTAGCAGATGTTATTGCGGGTGTAGTGAAATGCTTGTGCTTCTAGCTCCGACAGACTTCAGGAGACAGCAGAGGGAGCACGCCCCTATCCACATCAATGTGGCCGCAGTGGAGAAGGTGAAAAGCTTGAAGTTCCTCTGCGTACTCATCACTGACAATCTGAAATGTTCCACCCACACAGACAGTGTGGTGAAGAAATTCATCTTTGCCCCTAAGACCACGCCTTCCGGATGAAGTTTAAGGGATCAGTACAGGTGCATCAAAGCCGGGACCAAGAGACTGAAAAACAACTTCTATCTCAAGGCCATCAGACTGTTAAATAGTCATCACTAGCCGGCCTCCACCCAGTATCCTGCCCTGAACTTAGTCACTGTCACTAGCCGGCTACCGCCCGGTTTCTCAACCCTACACCATAGAGGCTGCTGCCCTATGGACATGGGCATGGACCACTTTAATAATGGAGCACTGGTCACTTTAATAATGTTTACATACTGTTTTACCCATTTCATATGTATATACTGTATTCTAGTCAAGTCCATCCTATTCACCTATTACTGTACCTATACTATTCTATCCTACGTATTCTTCAGATATACTACATGTTCTATCCACATTCTGTCTATAATGTCTATAAATCCCATTACATACAGTATATATATATATATATTTATACTCCGGACTCCGCACGTCCTAATATTTCTATATTTCTTAATTCCATTCTTTTACTTTTAGATATGTGTGTATTGTTAGATATAACTGCACTGTTGGAGCTAGGAACACAAGCATTTCGCTACAACCGCAATAACATCTGCTAAATATGTGTATGTGACCAATGAAATTTGATATGAAGTGTAACAAGATCTGGACGAATTACATAGTAATTAGCATTTTGCCTGTACTTTTCATAATAAAAATGTTTTTCTAACAGGCTTATATATTGTTTTGGAATGTTGTTTAAGACATCCATTAAGATTGAACTTGACTGTTATTTTTGCAAACACAATTATTTTGGATATAGCAGTCAGGCTAGCTAGCATGCTAGCTAACAATCATAATGGCAAAGACAGTACAGTATGAAGATATGCAGAAACTGATTCTCCAATAGAAAACCCCGATCACACTTTCAGGCGATGCGATGGCTGCGATGGCGACGTTGGCTAGCTAAGCTCATGTGCAGAAACACGTCATTGGGTTTAACGGTGTCATATCAAAGGCACTCTGTCGACATAAAGTTGATTTAGATGAAAATGAAAACATATCAGTTTGTCACTTTCACATGGGTGGAGTAGCCTAATAACATGTTCAACTTCTTAAGACATTGGTTCCCAGAAGTATTGCGATGTTGCGCCTCTGGGTTGAAAAACTATGTGATAATGGGTTTGGTTAGCTAGCTAACTAAGCTAGCCACTGTCGTCAGCCAGATTAGCATCTGAATTTGAATTATTTGGAGTGTATTGCAGTTGTTTGGTGACAATGGTATCAACATGCACTGAGTGTACAAAACATTAGAAACACCTTCCTAATATTGAGTCGCACCCCATTTTGCTCTCAGAACAGACTCAATTCGTCGCGGCATGGACTACAAGGTGTCGAAAGCGTTCCACAGGGATGCTGGCCCATGTTGACTCCAATGCTTCCCACATCTGTTCAGCTGGGCTTGTTAACGTTAGCCCTTGGAGCATTGCATCCTGGGAGTTGTAGTATAAGGTTATATTATAAACTAGTGGTTCGAGCCCTGAATGCTGATTGGCTGAAAGACGTGAGATATCAGACCGTATACCATGGTATGACAACATATTACTAGTTACTGCTCTAATTAACTTGGTAACCAGTTTATAATAATAATAATAATAATAATAATATGCCATTTAGCAGACGCTTTTATCCAAAGCGACTTACAGTCATGCGTGCATACATTTTTTTGTGTATGGGTGGTCCCGGGGATCGAACCCACTACCTTGGCGTTACAAGCGCCGTGCTCTACCAGCTGAGCTACAGAGGACCACGATAGCAATTAGGCACCTCTGGGGTTTGTGGTATTCAACCAATATACCACGGTGAAGGGCTGTTGCATTGTGCCTAAGAACAGCCCTTAGCCGTGGTATATTGGCCATATACCACACCCCCTTGAGCATTATTGATTAATTATAAGAGGTGGAATTTTTAACACTTGACCTCAGAATGTAATGCTGCGCTTGTATGATGTAAACTCTGTGGTGGTATTGTATTTGTTAAGCTTGTGTTCCACACACTATCAAGAATAGTTTTGTTTAATTTACAAAGACTGAGTGGAGCTTTTTTTTACTGCTAATTCGTAGCCTACTGATTCAATATTTCTTTCAAAATGCACACACTAATTATACATTTATTCAATGTGATGCGTAGAATATTCATTATTATATATAGCCTATTGTTCTGTATAGCCTATTAAAGGCAATTAGCTATGTTTGTATGATTTGTTGATCAGAAGTAACAAAGTGTAAATTGGCTCATCAGGCTAGGTTCACCAAGTAGCTACTCTAGGAATCCACTGAGGCAAAGCATCCTGGCTACACAATTCATGAAGCCAACGCAGTAAATTACACTAATCTGATCCTGTCAATTCATTTTAGGTCTGTATCAGCAAGTATTTACATTTAAGTCATTTAGCAGACGCTCTTATCCAGAGCGACTTACAAATTGGTGCATTCAACTTAGGATAGCCAGTGGGACAACCACATCTTGATCACAGTAAGTACACTTCTTCAAACAAGCAGCTGTGAGCAAAGTTAGTGCAGTTGCAGGGACAACTACATCTCGATCACAATAAGTACATTTCTTTAAACAAGTCAGTGCTAGCAGGTGAAATAAGTCAGGTGTTAGATTAGACAAAAGACAGTGGTAGTAAAGGGGGGGTGGAAGAATGACTTTTATACTATTCCAGGTATTCCTTAAAGAGGTAGGGTTTCAAGTGTCTCCGGAAGGTGGTCAGTGACTCCGCTGTCCTGGCGTCGTGGGGGAGCTTGTTCCACCATTGGGGTGCCAGAGCAGCGAATAGCTTTGACTGGGCTGACCGGGAACTGTGCTTCCGTAGAGGTAGGGGGGCTAGCAGGCCAGAGGTGGATGAACGTAGTGCCCTCGTTTGGGTGTAGGGTCTGATCAGAGCCTGAAGGTAAGGAGGTGCCGTTCCCCTCACAGCTCCGTAGGCAAGCACCATGGTTTTGTAGTAGATGCGAGCCTCAACTGGAAGCCAGTGGAGTGTGCGGACGAGCGGGGTGACGTGAGAGAACTTGGGAAGGTTGAACACCAGACGGGCTGCAGCGTTCTGGAAAAGTTGCAGGGGTTTAATGGCACAGGCAGGGAGCCCAGCCAACAGCGAGTTGCAGTAATCCAGACGGGAGATGACAAGTGCCTGGAATAGGACCTGTGCCGCTTTCTGTGTAAGGTAGGGTCGTATTCTGCGAATGTTGTAGAGCATGAACCTGCAGGATCGGGTCACCGCTTTGATGTTAGCAGAGAACGACAGGGTGTTGTCCAGGGTCACGCCAAGCTTCTTTGCACTCTGGGAGGAGGACACAATGGAGTTGTCAACCGTGATGGCAAAATCATGGAGCGGGCAGTCCTTCCCCGGGAGGAAAAGCAGCTCCGTCTTGCCGATGTTCAGCTTGAGGTGGTGATCCGACATCCACACTGATATTGGCTAGAGACGGCACGCTCAAGAGTTTTGGAGAGAAAAGAAAGAAGGGATACTGGTCTGTAGTTGTTGACATTGGAGGGATCGAGTGTAGGTTTTTTGAGGAGGGGTGCAACTCTCGCTCTCTTGAAGACGGAAGGGACATGGCCAGCGGTCAAGGATGAGTTGATGAGCAAGGTGAGGTAAGGGAGAAGGTCCAACACACCCAATGAGCAGCAAATGGGCCAATTTCAGTAAAAGCCATTCATTCACCCAGTAGAAAATCAATCCCATCCAATAGCCACTACTTACTCTTCTCTGCTATGCTGGGGATGGTGACTGCAGGAGGCAAAGGGGTGAAAGAAAGGAGAGAAAATAAATGTTAGGGGTTGCATTTCGTGTTCGTTGTGGGTGTCAGACTTACTGTATGTAGCTAGCTACAACAAGACACATTGCTGTGAACATTGTTGAATGGCTCATTATTTTTCTTGCATCAACATCAATACAGACGGAGGCGAGAGGAGGAGAAGAAGCCCATGTCTAGTGCCATTAATGCATGAAGATTGAACAGTTTCACTCGATATAGGTGGTTGGCAGTAGCAAGCTATCTGCTTTAGTTTTCGAGATGATCGGACCCTGGCGAGGGAGCAGCCGTTTTTCACATATTGTGTATATTTATTTATTCTGAACACATTTCAGTTTGTTGTAAATTCCTGCAAATTGTTTCAAACTACTTACTTTTATGTTAGCTAGCTGTACAGGCAAACGCTGCCGAGTACTAAACTGTAAACCAATCAAAACTCATGCACTATCCATGGTACAATTCAATTCAATTTAAGGGCTTTATTGGCATGGGAAACTTATGTTAACATTGCCAAAGCAAGTGAAGTAGATAGTAAACAAAAGTGAAATAAACAATAATTATTAACAGTAAACATTACACTCAGAAGTTCCAAAAGAATAAAGACATTTCAAATGTCATATTATGTATATATAGTGTTGTAACAATGTGCAAATAGTTAAAGTACAAATGGGAAAATAAATAAACATAAACATGGGTTGTATTTACAATAGTGTTTGTTCTTCACTGGTTGCCCTTTTCTTGTGGCAACAGGTCACAAATATTGCTGCTGTGATGGCACACTGTGGTATTTCACCCAGTAGATAAGGGAGTTTATCAAAATTGGGTTTGTTTTCAAATTCTTTGTGGATCGCTGTAATCTGAGGGAAATATGTGTTTCTAATATGGTCATACATTTGGCAGGTTAGGAAGTGCAGCTCAGTTTCCACCTGTCTTCTCTTGAGAGCCAGGTCTGCCTACAGCGGCATTTCTCAATAGCAAGGCTATGCTCACTGAGTCTGTACATAGTCAAAGCTTTCCTTAAGTTTGGGTCAGTCACAGTGGTCAGGTATTCAGCCACTGTGTACTCTCTGTTTAGGGCCAAATAGCATTCTAGTTTGCTCTGTTTTTTTGTTAATTCTTTCCAAAGTGTCAAGTAATTCTCTTTTTGTTTTCTCATGATTTGGTTGGGTCTAATTGTGTTGTTGTTGTTGTCCTGGGGCTCTGTGGGGTCTGTTTGTGTTTGTGAACAGAGCCCCAGGACCAGCTTGCTTAGGGGACTCTCATCCAGGTTAATCTCTCTGTAGGTGATGGCTTTGTTACTATCTCTGTTGATCAGGTCTTTCAATCACGTTATCTGTATCTAGACAGCTGGTGACATCTCGAGAGAGATCTCCGGCAGACAAACTGCTATCAGGTAACATTTATATTATTATTATTGGTAATCGAACTAGTTACAGAAACGTGATAACATCAATGCAAGCTGTAAAATGACTCCCAACTTAGAACACAGCAACGTTAGTAATGTGGCTAGCTTGCTAGGTACAACAAGTAGATCTGTTGTTAGCTAACAGGAGCAGATAGCTTTATCACTAGCTAGCACAGCGGTTCCCAAACTAGGGGTCGCGGGAGAATTTTCAAAATCCTGGTTTAAAAAATATATATAATCTCGTCTTTGTCGCTCAAAATCATTCTAATGTGGTTAACCTTAATCTAAATGAATATTATTCTAATCTAAAAGTTAAAGTTCAACCAGAGAGCGCCCTTAGATCGTGTCAGAGGAAGGCCCTCAAAATTGTCAAAGACTCCAGCCACCCTAGTCATAGACTGTTCTCTCTGCTACCGCACGGCAAGCGGTACCGGAGTGCCAAGTCTAGGTCCAAAAGACTTCTCAACAGCTTCTACCCCCAAGCCATAAGACTCCTGAACAGCTAATCATGGCTACCCGGACTATTTGCACTGCCCCCCCACCCCATCCTTTTTACGCTGCTGCTACTCTGTTAAGTAAGTATTTATGCATAGTCACTTTAACTCTACCCACATGTACATATTACCTCAACTACCTCAACTAGCCGGTGCCCCCGCACATTGACTCTGCAACGGTACCCCCCTGTATATATAGCCTCCCTACTGTCACTTTATTTTACTGTATATATAGCCTCCCTATTGTCACTTTATTTTACTTCTGCTCTTTTTTTTCTATTTTTTTCTTTTTTTGTTGTTGTTTTATTCTTACTTTTTGTTTAAAATAAATGCACTGTTGGTTAAGGGCTGTAAGTAAGCATTTCACTGTAATGTCTGCACCTGTTGTATTCGGCGCATGTGACCAATAAAATTTGATTTGATTTGATTTGATTTGATTTGAAAAGTCTGCACTAGAACGTTACACTTGACTCATTCCCACGGTAAATGGCTAGGCCCGCTACGCTATGAAACCACACACTATTGCAGAGACTTCGATATTACCGGACCCAATTGTTATGGTGAAAACAATGTGTGGGGAGGCAGAGGCACAGAAACTCACATCAATACCTTTGTCAGATAACACTGTGAAACTAAGAATTGATGCTATAGCTAGCAATCAAAAGGAAACTGACTGAACGACAAAAAAAAAAAATCCCCTTATGCTCTCCAAATAGACGTTACCTGTGAGGGCTGAGACGACCATGCATTGACTTTTGCTCGCTACATGTCAGGGGATGCTATTCACGAGGACATATTGTTTTGTCTCACGATTCCCGCACCGGGGATGTTCAGTGTGCTGCGTGGCTATATTGATGACAAACAGATTCCATGGGATCGAATGGTGGGCTTTTGCACAGATGGGGCTCCATCTATCACGGGACGGCGTGCAGGCCTCTACACTCTAGTTATGAATCTGTCTCCCACTGCCATATGGACGCTTTGTATGATACACACACTGAGCTATAATGGATCCACCGAGAGCAACTGGCGGCAAAAGAGCTGAGCGCAGAACTTGGAGATATGCAGCAGGTAACTTTGATTGTATACTACATTGCGCATGCCTGTTCGCAAAACTATGTGGAGTATATGGGATCAGAGCATGACAATGTTCTATTTCACACCGAGGCTTGGTGGTTATCGAGGGGACGCGTTGGAAATATTTTTTTAATTGAGAGATGAACTGTTGTCATTCGCAATGGATGTAAAAGACAGATTTTGTTGACTTTCTGTGTAATGAAAAGAGAATGTGGTTCCTTGCCTATGTAACAGACATATTTGGGAAACTGAACGCAAGCATGAAGGGCAAATACAAAAAAAATAGTGACCGAATCAGCGAAATCCGTTTGACTGTGATCCTGGGTCAGTTGACATGCCGGTAAGTTAAATCGAACAGCTGATCGAGCTGACAAATAAGAAATGCCACATTATCCCTTCCAATAGTTGGAGTAGGACGGCTGTCAGGATGTTAATTTTCTAGCTCACAAACTACATGCCTTTGCTTTGATGATTTATTTTATTCATTCTTGTCTCCCAATTCTGTCTCCCATGATCTATTCAGTTCTCATCTCCCTCCTGCTCCCAGAGATCAACCAAGTGCTATTCACCAAGCATGGGCTGATTCACTCACCTGTGAAGAGAACCATCCTACTGCAGTTTGAACTAGCCCTGCCGTCACTATTTAGACAATGGGACCACATATGCATTTGCCTGTTGTCTTTTCTTCCTGGATTTTGTCTTACACAGTCTAGTGCATTTTAGAGTTGAAGAACAGCCACTACAGATACACGTGCTTGTTTGAGCATCTTTATTCATTATTGTCTCTCATGATCTAGTCACCAAGTCCTGTAGTTTGAACTAGCCCTGCCGTCATACTTTAAAGTACTTTTAGGGGGATCTGTACTTTACTATTTATATTTTTGACAACTTTTACATCACTACATTTAAAGAAAATAATGTACTTTTTACTCCATACATTTTCCCTGACACACAAAAGTAAATCGTTACATGTTTTATGCTTAGCAGGACAAGAAAATGGTCAAATTCATGCACTTATCAAGAGAACATCCCTGGTCATCCCTACTACATCTCATCTGGCGGATTCACTAAACACAGATGCTTCATTTGTAAATTATGTCCAAGTGTTGGAGAGTGCCCCTGGATAACAAGAAAATGGTGCCGCCTTTGAGGGTTTTATCTAACAGAGTCTAGTGCATTTTAGAGATAAAGCATACCAACTACAGATACACGTGCATGTTTGAGCACCTCGAAGACTAAATTCAATGTAGAATCAATTTAACAGGTTACTATTGTAACATGCACTGAGGAGAATTATATTGCCCCCATCAGGAGCCCAGGCTTTTACCATAGATGGAAGAGTTCTCATTTCTGGACCGCACAAGCATTTAGATTGCATTCTGCTAAGGCACTTTTCTCTCTACATCGGTCAGCTACATTGGTGACCGGGTGGGATCCTTTCAATAGGCCTATGGGTCCTGGGCACACAAATGCTCCTAGAGAGAAGGGGGAATACTGAAGCACGTGTTGATGACAGTTCTACAGTCTCCATCAGAGGCCCAGGCATTTGGCATAGCTCTCATTTCTGGACTGAAACATTGTAAGATTGTCCCGCCTTCACGGGAGCTTTCTGAGCCTGTGTAGGGACCTGATTAGAACAGAAAGGTAGGCTGATTTAGTTTAAATTTCGTTATTGATTGTTTGTATTATTAGGTTTTACCCTGCATGTTTAACTTTTTGTGAACTTTATTATTCACCTGTACGTTACCCCTCGTGATGAAGACAGCCAATGGCCTGTTTCTATGAGAGTTCTGATTGGTTCCAAGTTTAGCAGTTCGGCAAATTTGCCTGAGCAGACGTTGTTGAAATACACATTTTATGAGAGAATGTGCAATAATTTAAGGTCCCAACAAATGCTACAGTCATCATAAGAATGTTTTAATGTCATATACAAAAATCAGCTCATCCCTCTAAGGGGATCGATCAACATCACGTTTTTCGGCTTCGGCCCACCACATAACGTTACCTAATAGCTTTTGCTAGCTAGTGAGACAGTTGATTTTGGCTAGCTAGCTCTACCTAGGCAGGAGCTAATCCTTTGTTAGGTAACTCCATTCACTTGCTGTGCACAGCTGGCTAGCTAGCACAGATTCTAGTAACTTACATTTCAACATGTTGACTCAAAAGCTGCACTGACAGATAACGTTAAGCTAACTAACTAACGTGAGGACTACCCAGTCTAGCTAGCAGTGCTGCTTCATTAGCAACGTAGCACACATTTTGACAGTACATGTATTGATTAGCTATCTGGACACTGAATCCAACTGCTGAAGCTCTGTTCACCACCCGACAAAGTATCACTAACTAACCAATTCACGTTACTGTCTAATCAAGTACTGTCCAAATATGTTAAAAATCACTAATAAAGATAGCTAGCTAACTTAAGGCTAACATGACGTTAGCTACTTTTAGTAACGTCAGCTCAATTAGCTAGCTATCTGTTGAAAAAACAAAGCTAGATAGCAGAGTTAACATTTTTTCAAATTTATAGAATATGGACATACGGAATTAAAGATGCAGCTCATCTAACACAGAGACTGAATGCATTGTGTGTGTTTACAATACAATTATTTACCATCTAGCTACATAGATGGGTTGGCTGACAACGTCACGAAAACGATGTGAGCGTTTCCATGTGGCATAAATCAGCCTGTTGTGTTTCTGGATGGCCAGATTGCTAGCAAGAGTGACACTGCCATGTGGGGAATCATAAGTGGCTTTTTTCAGCATGTTTCATAATGTTATTGATACCATGTCTTGTTTTGAGGTGTTTTGACTGATTTAATGTCAATGCAAATATGGCTAAAATTCGCTAGCTAGCTAACCAACAACTGTAACAATGTATTTGAAACAACAAGTGGTCATTGTGCAAATGTATTTGTTTTCATTAAACATTGGAGACTAAATATAGCTTACATGTTAACAATCTAAGCCAACTTAATCTGTTTTGCCCCATGGTTGCACACATTTCGATTTTGTTGCTAATGCGACAGAGAGAACACAGGTATTGTGGTTAGTGAAGGGTAAAACAGTTGAACGTTAATCAGGTTTAAGATTGAGTGAACTGCTAATATGAAGGAACAGAAATTATCCCAGATTTTACCTTTAGCACAATTCAGGTAAACATTATTTGCCTGTTGTTCATATTGTGTGTGCGTATATTGCTTGTGTGTGTGTTTGTTCAGAATACTCCATATTGCTACGGCACTGATACTATGCCATCTGTAATAATATAGGAGATCCAGGAAAGCAGAACTTCAGACAGCAAGGAAGAGAGGGGAGCAGACAGGACAGAGAGAGAATACAGGAGAACATAGAGAGAGGGGAGGCCCACACAAGACAAACATGGCATATTCCTCTCAAGCCAGAGAAAGTAGTCCTCGCTAAACATTACCTCTCAAAAAAAGAAAGATGCCACTTCTGACATGTCCTGTTTGTATAAATTGTTAGACCCTGACATGTTCCCATCACTGAAGGCAATCATGCAGGCCGCGCTGACCATCCCAGTTAGCAGCTCTGAGAGATCTTTCAGTACATGAACACGTCTACATACCTGGCTTAGAAGCCCAATGACCCAAGATCGAATGCGTCATGGCAATTGACAATGATATACATACTAACACGCTTGGGAAAGAATGAAGTCATAGACAGGTTTGCACCTACAGTTTCATTTTGTTTAATTTCTCATCTTTATGGATGGACTAACATCCTAGTACTGTGTAATTTAACTTGCAAACATTGTGAATATTTAGTTGGAGAAAGGATTGTATGCTGGTATGTACATGTGTGTAAAATTATAAAGCGTTACTACAGGGGTGTATTTGTTTTTATTGTAATTAATTAGGTAGAAATATTGTCCTGTAGCTAATTGCGGTCCTCTGTAGCTCAGCTGGTAGAGCACGGCGCTTGTAACGCCAAGGTAGTGGGTTCGATCCCCGGGACCACCCATGCACAAAAATGTATGCACGCATGACTGTAAGTCGCTTTGGATAAAAGCGTCTGCTAAATGGCATATTATTATTAATTATATTATAATTGACCTTGGAATCTTTTATTTATTACCACAAATATTATAAGATCATGATTTTCAAGCATGTTTGGTGTGTGCGTTTGTGCGTTTGTACATATCTACATAAGTTCTCTCCCCCATCACCAACCACCCTACTCTACAGTTATAATGAGAGACTGGAAAACAGCCTCTATCTCAAGGCCATCAGACTGTTAAACAGCCTCTATCTCAAGGCCATCAGACTGTTAAACAGCCTCTATCTCAAGGCCATCAGACTGTTAAACAGCCATCACTAGCACATTAGAGGCTGCTGCCTATAGACAGACTAGAAATCACTGGCCACTTTAAGAAATAGAACACTAGCCACTTTAATAATGTTAACACCCGCAATAACATTTGCTAAACACGTGTATGTGACCAATACAATTTGATTTGATTGAATACAAGCCTACTGCTAATGTGAGTTTATGCCGTTCCAACATGATCCAGAGGATGGCAGCCTAAAATCCCAATCCTGCTATATTGCACGTAACGAGAACATGTTTTCATGCAAAGCATTAATTTGTGGTTTAGGCTGCCACCATTTGGGTTATTTTGGAACTGCACAGCGCGCGCAGCATGACTAGATCACATTAGTTAGCGGTAATGTGACCAACATCAACATGAGGCTTTTTTTTATGCCAATCCAATATTTGACAGTGTTTATGAATACATTGCAAGAAAATTAGAAATACTTTTTCCAACAATTTTTCTTCATGGAAAATTACGATATAGTTATGCACTTGTAATTTGTAGTTGCTAATAGATTAAAAAATATATCTTATTGACACCATATTCAATAATAATATGCCATTTAGCAGACGCTTTTATCCAAATTGACTTACAGTCATGTGTGCATACATTTTTACGTATGGGTGGTCCCGAGGATCGAACCCACTACCCTGGCTTTACAAGCGCCATGCTCTACCAATTGAGCTACAGAGGACCACGGTTCCATAGGTTTACTGACCACAATCCATTGAATTAATATCAAGAAGTGTACATTATTTGGCGTCAGGAGAGCCCCCCCCCCCCCCCCCCCCAAAAAAAAAATGTTTCTGTCTGTTGCAAAACACAACAGAAACCGGTTACTCCAAACGGAAAATGTTTTCCAACGGTAGGTCCCTCCCCGATTCGTCCCGTTCTCTGTTTGCTTCCGTTTGGTTCTTAAAAAACGATAAACTGTAATGAATACGCCCTGGCCCGAAAATAAAATTAGAGCAGAAGCGTTGGAGGTCCAGCTGTGTTGCATGATTTTGTTTATCTCTTGATTTTTAGTGTCGATTTTGGATGCCTTTGTAAAATTAGCCTTAATCAACACTAGACAGATTCTGCTAATCTAGGCTTCTCTTTTATTAGGATTGTGTATTATATTAGTTTTAGGCCTGGGCCTACAGTACCTGCTTGCTGAATGAACCTGCTTGGGCTATTCTCCTTCAATCACTACCGATTGGTGTCCACCAGGAGGCAGGACGTCCGCTTACAAGGGTAACATTATAAAACCTCTGGCAGGGCTGAAAAGAAACAAAGGAATATCCTCCACTCACGGGAACTGCAGATTTCTCCTATTCTAAATCCGAAGTCCGAGGCATAGCATGTCTTCCCTTCGCCATTTTGTTCTTTTAAGATAAATCGTATTTTGTTTCAAGTTAAACAAATTCATTAAAAATTTTTTTTTTTTTGAACTTTCGATTATAAAGTTCCCGATTAGAAATGGATGTTCAGAAGTATTTGCTACGCATTGGGTACGCGGGACCAGCTTTGCCAACGCCGACCCTGGACGCGCTCCAGCGTGTACACTGCTGTCAACTGAGGACTGTCCCGTTCGAGAACCTCACCATCCACAGCGGGGGCCGCGTCCGACTCGACCTCCCGCACCTCTATGATAAAATTGTTAACCACCGCCGCGGAGGGTTCTGCTTCGAGAATAACGGGCTGTTCTCCTGGTTTCTGTCAGAAATGGGATTCGAGGTCACCATCCTAGCGGGACAGGTGAGAAACGCCATCACAGGGCGGTATGGCCCCCCGAACGACCACTTAATCTCAATGGTGACGCTCGAGGGGCACCGGTGGCTGAGTGACGTGGGATTTGGTGGGTCAGGGTTCGAGTTCCCCATGTCCTTAGAGACTGAAGAACCCCAGAAGCAGGGCCACAGAGTGTACAGGATCAGACAAGAGGGAGAGATGCGCTTTCTGGAGTGGCAAGATGAAGAGAAGAGAGAAACTCGGCTCTGGACTGAGCTATACAAGTTCACTCTGGATACACGCTGCAGAGAAGACTTCATAGAGATGTGTGACTACCATCAGAGCTCCCCTAGCTCCATCTTCTTCTGTAAGTCTCTCTGCTCCATCCTGAAGCCCACCGGGAGGCTCACCTACATGGGCCACAGACTCATCACCACCAAGTTTCCCTCAGAGGAAGGAGGGAATGTGACTAAAACGACCAGAGAGCTGACTGAGGAAGAGATTCCTGACATACTAAAGGAGGAGTTCGGAATCGTGCTGGAATCTCCACTTGTCCCAAAGGATGAAGCTATCACACCACCCCCCATCATGTATTAACTATTTTTTCATGAAAAACAACAAGACAGAAACAAATTGTCCGTTTGATTTAATAAATTAATATACATACACTTAAGATGTACAATGGTCATTGCATTAATCAAAATCTGTCCAATTTCAGACAAGTCTGCGTCCAAAGTATTTACACATGTACAATTCTCAGGTTGCACTTAACACTTAGCAAGGCATGAACATGACTGAGAGGGGGGGAAGGAGAGAGAGAGAAGGAGAGCGGGAGGGAGGGAAGAAGGAGAGCGGGAGGGAGGGAGGAGAGCGGGAGGGAGGGAAGAAGGAGAGCGGACGGGAGGGAGGAGAGCGGACGGGAGGGAGGGAGGGAAGAAGGAGAGCGGGAGGGAGGGAAGAAGGAGAGCGGACGGGAGGGAGGAGAGCGGGAGGGAGGGAGGAGAGCGGGAGGGAGGGAGGAGAGCGGGAGGGAGGGAGGAGAGCGGGAGGGAGGGAGGGAGGGAGGGAGGAGAGCGGGAGGGAGGGAAGAAGGAGAGCGGGAGGGAGGGAAGGAGGAGAGCGGGAGGGAGGGAGGGAGGAGAGCGGGAGGGAGGGAAGAAGGAGAGCGGGAGGGAGGGAAGAAGGAGAGCGGGAGGGAGGGAAGAAGGAGAGCGGGAGGGAGGGAAGAAGGAGAGCGGGAGGGAGGGAGGGAGGAGAGCGGGAGGGAGGGAAGAAGGAGAGCGGGAGGGAGGGAAGAAGGAGAGCGGGAGGGAGGGAAGAAGGAGAGCGGGAGGGAGGGAAGAAGGAGAGCGGGAGGGAGGGAAGAAGGAGAGCGGGCGGGAGGGAGGGAGGAGAGCGGGAGGGAGGGAAGAAGGAGAGCGGGAGGGGGAGAGAGGGAGAGGGAGAGAGAGGGGTGGTTTCCAAAAGCAAACTTGACTACTCTGGGATTGAGTTAGGGGGCAGGACAGAGCTGGTTCCCCTAGCCTTGCGTTCGTAGTTGACAAGCCGCTGGCCAACCAGGTACCTGCAGGAAGGCAAAGAGGGCACATGGGAAAAAATAGTCACATGTCAATCACAATACTAGAGCATTTACCTAGTTTGTGTGTCAGCTGCAGATCAAGACCTTGAATAGTTAAATCAGGTGTGGTAGTGCTGGGCTGGAAAAAAAGCCTGCATATCCTGAAGCTCCCCAGGACCAGGGTTGTACTATCCCTGTACAAGGAGCTCTGAATGAACATGCCAGGTACGGAGATAGGGGTGGGTGCTTACTTATCGTTCTTGATGTGTTCGTAAAGGCGTTTGAACTGTCGTATCTGGAAGGACAGGATGCCAATGATGGACACCACCATCAGGAGGAATGGGTAGATCCTCCTCTGTATCAGAATCTGCATCTCTGGAGTCACACCTGACACACCTGACAGACCTGACACACCAGGAGGATATAGAGCTATTAACAGAGTTATCTCTGGAGTCACACCTCACACACCAGGAGGGATATAGAGCTATTAACAGAGTTATCTCTGGAGTCACACCTCACACACCAGGAGGATATAGAGCTATTAACAGAGTTATCTCTGGAGTCACACCTCACACACCAGGAGGATATAGAGCTATTAACAGAGTTATCTCTGGAGTCACACCTCACACACCAGGAGGATATAGAGCTATTAACAGAGTTATCTCTGGAGTCACACCTCACACACCAGGAGGATATAGAGCTATTAACAGAGTTATCTCTGGAGTCACACCAGGAGGGTTATACAGTGGGGGGAAAGTATTTAGTCAGCCACCAATTGTGCAAGTTCTCCCACTTAAAAAGATGAGAGAGGCCTGTAATTTTCATCATAGGTACACGTCAACTATGACAGACAAATTGAGAAGAAAAAAAAAAAACCAGAAAATCACATTGTAGGATTTTTAATGAATTTATTTGCAAATTATGGTGGAAAATAAGTATTTGGTCACCTACAAACAAGCAAGATTTCTGGCTCTCACAGACCTGTAACTTCTTTAAGAGGCTCCTCTGTCCTCCACGCGTTACCTGTATTAATGGCACCTGTTTGAACTTGTTATCAGTATAAAAGACACCTGTCCACAACCTCAAACAGTCACACTCCAAACTCCACTATGGCCAAGACCAAAGAGCTGTCAAAGGACACCAGAAACAAAATTGTAGACCTGCACCAGGCTGGGAAGACTGAATCTGCAATAGGTAAGCAGCTTGGTTTGAAGAAATCAACTGTGGGAGCAATTATTAGGAAATGGAAGACATACAAGACCACTGATAATCTCCCTCGATCTGGGGCTCCACGCAAGATCTCACCCCGTGGGGTCAAAATGATCACAAGAATATTAATGGTGAGCAAAAATCCCAGAACCACACGGGGGGACCTAGTGAATGACCTGCAGAGAGCTGGGACCAAAGTAACAAAGCCTACCATCAGTAACACACTACGCCGCCAGGGACTCAAATCCTGCAGTGCCAGACGTGTCCCCCTGCTTAAGCCAGTACATGTCCAGGCCCGTCTGAAGTTTGCTAGAGTGCATTTGGATGATCCAGAAGAGGATTGGGAGAATGTCATATGGTCAGATGAAACCAAAATAGAACTTTTTGGTAAAAACTCAACTCGTCGTGTTTGGAGGACAAAGAATGCTGAGTTGCATCCAAAGAACACCATACCTACTGTGAAGCAAGGGGGTGGAAACATCATGCTTTGGGGCTGTTTTTCTGCAAAGGGACCAGGACGACTGATCTGTGTAAAGGAAAGAATGAATGGGGCCATGTATCGTGAGATTTTGAGTGAAAACCTCCTTCCATCAGCAAGGGCATTGAAAATGAAACGTGGCTGGGTCTTTCAGCATGACAATGATCCCAAACACACCGCCCGGGCAACGAAGGAGTGGCTTCGTAAGAAGCATTTCAAGGTCCTGGAGTGGCCTACCCAGTCTCCAGATCTCAACCCCGTAGAAAATCTTTGGAGGGAGTTGAAAGTCCGTGTTGCCCAGCGACAGCCCCAAAACATCACTGCTCTAGAGGAGATCTGCATGGAGGAATGGGCCAAAATACCAGCAACAGTGTGTGAAAACCTTGTGAAGACTTACAGAAAACGTTTGACCTGTGTCATTGCCAACAAAGGGTATATAACAAAGTATTGAGAAACTTTTGTTATTGACCAAATACTTATTTTTCCACCATAATTTGCAAATAAATTCATTAGAAATCCTACAATGTGATTCTCTGGATTTTTTTTTCTCATTTTGTCGGTCATAGTTGACGTGTACCTATGATGAAAATTACAGGCCTCTCTCATCTTTTTAAGTGGGAGAACTTGCACAATTGGTGGCTGACTAAATACTTTTTTCCCCCACTGTAGAGCCATTAACAGAGTTATCTCTGGAGTCACACCAGGAGGGTTATAGAGCTATTAGCAGAGTTATCTCTGGAGTCACACCAGGAGGATATAGAGCTATTAGCAGAGTTATCTCTGGAGTCACACCAGGAGGGTTATAGAGCTATTAGCAGAGTTATCTCTGGAGTCTCACCAGGAGGATATAGAGCTATTAGCAGAGTTATCTCTGGAGTCACACCAGGAGGATATAGAGCTATTAGCAGAGTTATCTCTGGAGTCACACCAGGAGGGTTATAGAGCTATTAGCAGAGTTATCTCTGGAGTCTCACCAGGAGGATATAGAGCTATTAGCAGAGTTATCTCTGGAGTCACACCAGGAGGGTTATAGAGCTATTAGCAGAGTTATCTCTGGAGTCACACCAGGAGGGTTATAGAGCTATTAGCAGAGTTATCTCTGGAGTCTCACCAGGAGGATATAGAGCTATTAGCAGAGTTATCTCTGGAGTCACACCAGGAGGGTTATAGAGCTATTAGCAGAGTTATCTCTGGAGTCTCACCAGGAGGGTTATAGAGCTATTAGCAGAGCCAATAGAGCTAAACACGTCATACCACCCACACGTGTGCATGCAAACACTTCCCATAAACATGCACGCATGCAAACAAACACACGCACACTGCTGACTTACCTACGGCAGGTACGACCCCGGCTGCTATGACGTAGGGGACACAGAGGGACAGCAGCAGCACTGAGATGACAGGGGCAGCCAGCTTACAGATGATGAAATGGAGGTCGATGTTCCTGATGCCGTTAGCATACACCTGACAGGAGGAGAGGTGGCAATGTTATCCCTCACGGGTCACTTTACACAAGGTCAAACGCTGTATTGTTCACGTAGGGGGAAGAGAGAAATGTCTCATTCGCTTCCATTCCACAGGTTCAATTACCGGTAGTCAGAACGGAAAGAGTTGGTCAAACTTAAGTGTGAGATTGATAATAGTAGTTCTATATTAGGTTAAGGGATAATGACGTGGTGTAGGGTAACACACCTGTTCTATGACAGTCTTCAGCCACCACTGGGGACCCATGAGGGTGATGGCAGCGATGATTTTGGCATGGAGTACCCCCAGAGCCCAGTCCTACACACACACAAAAGATACCATATAAAAAAAACTGTGATCTTTACTATTGAACACGCACACGCACACACACACACACACACACACACACACACACACACACACACACACACACAGTGTACCTGCCAGGGGTAGAGGAGAGGCGTCTGGTCCAGAGGAACGCGTAGGGGAGCCACGATGACCAGTTCAAACAGCAGGCCCAGCAGTAGAGGGATAACACCAGCCACTAGCAACGCTACTACCAGTGTCTTCAGGATCTACACACACAAAAAGGTAAGACGTGACTGGATGTTGAAATATAAATGATCTTGGCATGGCCATCCACCTCCATAACTATTACAGCCTACTACAGTGTCGTCCATATACAGTTCCGGCAGAGTGGATTTGGTATTTATTAGGATCCCCATTAGCCGCTGCAAAAGCATCAGCTACTCTTCCTCGGGTCCACATGAAACATTACATAATACATAGTACAGAACATTATTAGTCAAGGACTGAAACACAATCTAAAACGTCACACAGTCTACATATGAGTACATACACGTAATATCTAGGTCTAATACATAGTTCAGTGCAAATTACAATATAGCATATATAAAATGGCTGTTTCTCTTCACAGTCCCCTTTGTGCAGTAAGGTAAATTTTGTGGGGGTTTTTAAACTGGTTTTATTGCTAGCTTGAGTTACCTGGGGTGGCAGAGTTCCATGTAGTCATGGCTCTATTTAAAACTGTGTTTCCCAGCCTCTGTTCTGGACCTGGGGACTGTGAAGAGACCTCTTGGTTGCATGTCTTGTGTTGTACCGATGAGTGTCCGAACGGTGTGCCAACTGCTTGAACAGACCGTTCGGTACCTTCAACACATCAATACCTTGCACAAAGACCAATAGTGATGCAGTCAATCTCTCCTCAACTTTGAGCCAGGAGAGACTGACATGAATGTTACTGATACAGTTGAAGTTGGAAGTTTACATATCCCTTAGCCAAATACATTTAAACTCAGTTTTTCACAATTCCTGACATTTAATCCTAGTACAAATTCCCTGTCTTAGGTCAGTTAGGGTCACCACTTTATTTTAAGAATGTGAAATGTCAGAATAATTGTAGAGAGAATGATTTATTTAAGCTTTTATTTATTTCATCACATTCCCAGTGGGTCACAAGTTTACATATACTCAATTAGTATTTGGTAGCATTGCCTTTAAATTGTTTAACTTGAGTCAAACGTTTCGGGTAGCCTTCCACAAGCTTCCTACAATAAGTTGGGTGAAATTTGGCCCATTCCTCCTGACAGAGCTGGTGTAACTGAGTCAGGTTTGTAGGCCTCCTTGCTTGCACACGCTTTTTCAGTTCTGCCCACAAATGTTCTATAGGACTGAGGTCAGGGCTTTGTGATGGCCACTCCAATACCTTGACTTTGTTGTCCTTAAGCCATTTTGCCACAACTTTGGAAGTATGCTTGGGGTCATTGTCCACTTGGAAGACCCATGAGACCAAGCTTTAACTTCCTGACTGATGTCTTGAGATGTTGCTTCAATATATCCATAATTAATCCTTCCTCATGATGCCATCTATTTTGTGAAATGCACCAGTCCCTCCTGCAGCAAAGCACCCCCACTGCATGATGCTGCCACCCCCGTGCTTCACGGTTGGGATGGTGTTCTTCGGCTTGCAAGCGACCCCCTTTTTCCTCCAAACATAATGATGGTCATTATGGCCAAACAGTTCTATTTTTGTTTCATCAGACCAGAGGACATTTCTCCAAAAAGTACGATCTTTGTCCCCATGTGCAGTTGCAAACCGTAGTCTGGCTTTTTTATGGCGGTTTTGGAGCAGTGGCTTCTTCCTTGCTGAGCGGCCTTTCAGGTTATGTCGATATAGGACTCTTTTTACTGTGGATATAGATACTTTTGTACCCGTTTCCTCCAGCATCTTCACAAGGTCCTTTGCTGTTGTTCTGGGATTGATTTGCACTTTTCGCACCAAAGTACGTTCATCTCTAGGAGACAGAACGCGTCTCCTTCCTGAGTGGTGTGACGGCTGCGTGGTCCTATGGTGTTTATACTTGCGTACTATTGTTTGTACAGATGAACGTGGTACCTTCAGGTGTTTGGAAATTGCTCTCAAGGATGAACCAGGCTTGTGGAGGTCTACAATTTGTTTTCTGAGGTCTTGGCTGATTTCTTTTGATTTTCCCATGATATCAAGCAAAGAGGCACTGAGTTTGAAGGTAGGCCTTGAAATACATCCAGTGTGTACACCTCCAATTGACTCAAATTATGTCAATTAGCCTATCAGAAGCTTCTAAAGCCATGATGTCATTTTCTGGAATTTTCCAAGCTATTTAAAGGCACAGTCAACTTAGTGTATGTAAAAACTTCTGACCCACTGGAATTGTGATAGATTGTTTCACATATAATTCACTGTGTCTGTAAACAATTGTTGGAAAAATGACTTGTGTCATGCACAAAGTAGATGTCCTAACCAACTTGCCAAAACTATAGTTTGTTAACATGAAATTTGTGGAGTGCTTGAAAAATGAGTTTTAATGACTCCAACCTAAGTGTATGTAAACTTCCGACTTCAACTAAACTTTCCCTCCGTGTACATCTAAGTGCGATACGTGCTGCTTTGTTCTGGAACAATTGCAATTGACCTATGTCCTTTGCCGCACATGACCACACAGCTAGGGCAGTAGTCCAGGTGCGACAAAACTACGGCCTGTAGGACCTGTCTGGTCGACTGAGATGTCAAAAAGGCAGAGCAACGCCCTATCATGGACAGACCTCTTCCCATTTGAGCAACCATTGAGCCTATACGTTTTGACCACGAAAGCTTGCTATCTAGGGTTACACCCAGCAGTTTAGTCTCCTAACTTGCTCAATAGCCACATTATTCAATAATAGATCTAAATTAGGTTTAGCGTTGAGCGAGTGATTTGTCCCAAAAATAATGCTTTTAGTTTGAGATATTTAGCACCAGCTTATTGCTAGTTTCCCATTCTAAAACTGACTGGAGCTCTATGTTAAATGTCTCAGTTATTTATTTTACTGTTGCAGCCGACATGTATACTGTTGAGTCGTCAGCCTACATAGACACACAGGCTTTATTCAAGTTCAGTGGAAGGTCATTTGTAAAAACAGAAAACAATAATGGCCCTAGCCGGCTGCCCTGCGGTACACCACACTCAACTGAATTTGCATGAGAGAGGCTTCCATTAACGAAAACCCTATACAGTAATCCCTCGTTTATCGCGGGGGTTACGTTCCGAAAATGACCCGCGATAAGTGAAATCCGCGAAATAGAAAACTTTTTTTTTTTTACAATTAGCAACTATTACATGTATACAAATACAGTGACTCACGTGTAGGCCGTTTCGTCGACATTATGGGTTTAGAAGATGTTCGAAATTACAAGATAATTTGGCCAACTTAATGTAAATTTGCCAAGCTGTTTTATGTACGTACACATAACTGCACGAGACGACAAAATGATAGCACAATTCGTAGCATGTTTTGATACAAGAAGCGGGAGTGAGTTTTTAGCGAATCAGAATGCAGAGCACAATGCACCAAAAAAAAAAAAAAATGCATTATGAAAATCCGCGAAATAGCGAATCCGCGATAAGTGAACCGCGAAGTGGCGAGGGATCACTGTATATATTTTTTTTGTCATTTAACAGAAGCTCTTATCCAGAGCGACTTACAGTTAAGTGAGTGCATACATTTTCATACTGGCCCCCGGTGGGAAAACGAACCCACAACCCTGGCGTTGCAAGCGCCATGCTCTACCAACTGAGCTACAGGGGACTACATAATACACAATAGTATAACTAATAGATAATATAGTATAACTAATACATCTACTCTTACCATGAGGCTCCACTCCTGGACTTTGATCATGATGATGGTGCGTCCCTGGGGCATCCAGGCCAGTAGAACGGTGGCACCGCGGATGGACAGCCAGCACACGTACAGACCACACGCAGCCGTATACAGCTCATGGATCTTAGAGCTGCCCGTCCAGAACGACATCAGCCAACGGCCCGCAAACACTTCAACACATTCAAAACATAACGATGGCCTTTAGTGTCCTTTCGAGACATTCAGGTTAGTCATTCCAGGTGAGATTCCTGAAGAAGTACTCCAGTATTGAGATCAACAAAGTCCACTTTTTTTCAGCTCAAGTTCAATTAGATTTAAAACAATACTGCGAAGGTGTGTCGATAGAAAAGAGAGAGAGTACGGTCAGTGTTGGGGAAGCTACTCTGAAAATATAGTTCACCAAGTTACCAATTACTTCACACTGGAAGAAGTTAAGCTACCCTTAAGAAAAATATAGTTTACTTAACCAAAGTTAATTTGAAAAAGTAGTTCACTACATCCAAACTACTTCGTGATAAATTATCATATCTAAACATATCACTATGGAGTCAGATGTTAACAGAATGTGTAATTTAGCCTATTAAAACACAAAAAATATGTTTCAAGTGAGAATTAGGCCGGTCTAATGCAAAAATGAAATTCTTGACTATTTTACCCATATTTTATTTCAGCAAAAAAAGTAGTGTATAGTTCCAGTAGTTAGCTACACTGCTATATGGCAAGTTAGTTAAGAACAATTTCTTATTCACAATGACGGCCTACACCGACCAAACCCGGACGACGCTGGGCCAATTGTGCGCCGCCCCATGGGACTCCCAATCACGGCCAGTTGTGATACAGCCTGGAATCGAACCAGGGGGTCTGTAGTGACGCCTCAAGCACGGAGATGCAGCCTTAGACCGCTGCGCCACTCGGGAGCCAATTACTGAAAACACTACCAATATTTCAGTGGAGGCTGGTGGGAGGAGCTATAGGAGGACAGGGTCATTGTAATGGCTGGAATGCGATCAATGGAATGGAGTCAAACATGTGGTTTCCATTTCTTTGCTGTGTTTGATAATGTTCCATTTATTCAATTCCAGCCATTACAGTGAGCCCGTCCTCCTATAGCTCCTTCCACCAGCCTCCACTGCAATATTTGAATTTAGTTCAACGACCACCAAGCTACTGCAAAATCTAGTTAAATGACCAGTTGAACTACATGTAGTTCACTACTCCCCAACAGTGACTAAGGTTGATGTCTCACCTGGTAACGTCAGACACACCAGACTGGACACCAGCAGGGTGACACACATGAACCCTATCAGCAGGACGATCTACAAACAAGAGAGAGAGACATTCAAGTGGTGACTTGTCCTGAGGGGAAAGTGGAAGGGTCGGTGGTAGGGTGTAGTGCAGGGCTGTCCAACCCTCTTCCTGGCAATCTACCGTCCTGTGGGTTTTCAGTCCAACCCTAATTTAACACACCTGATTCTACTTATTAGCTGCTCAACAAGACCTTAACTAGCTGAATCAGATATGCTAAGTTAGGGTTGGACTGAAAACCTACAGGACAGTAGTTCTCCAGGAAGAGGGTTGGACTGAAAACCTACAGGACAGTAGATCTCCAGGAAGAGGGTTGGACTGAAAACCTACAGGACAGTAGATCTCCAGGAAGAGGGTTGGACTGAAAACCTACAGGACAGTAGATCTCCAGGAAGAGGGTTGGACTGAAAACCTACAGGACAGTAGATCTCCAGGAAGACGGTTGGACTGAAAACCTACAGGACAGTAGATCTCCAGGAAGAGGGTTGGACTGAAAACCTACAGGACAGTAGATCTCCAGTAAGAGGGTTGGACTGAAAACCTACAGGACAGTAGATCTCCAGGAAGAGGGTTGGACTGAAAACCTACAGGACAGTAGATCTCCAGGAAGAGGGTTGGACTGAAAACCTACAGGACAGTAGATCTCCAGGAAGAGGGTTGGACTGAAAACCTACAGGACAGTAGATCTCCAGGAAGAGGGTTGGACTGAAAACCTACAGGACAGTAGATCTCCAGGAAGAGGGTTGGACTGAAAACCTACAGGACAGTAGATCTCCAGGAAGAGGGTTGGACTGAAAACCTACAGGACAGTAGATCTCCAGGAAGAGGGTTGGACTGAAAACCTACAGGACAGTAGATCTCCAGGAAGAGGGTTGGACTGAAAACCTACAGGACAGTAGTTCTCCAGGAAGAGGGTTGGACTGAAAACCTACAGGACAGTAGATCTCCAGGAAGAGGGTTGGACTGAAAACCTACAGGACAGTAGATCTCCAGGAAGAGGGTTGGACTGAACCTACAGGACAGTAGATCTCCGGGAAGAGGGTTGGACTGAAAACCTACAGGACAGTAGATCTCCAGGAAGAGGGTTGGACTGAAAACCTACAGGACAGTAGATCTCCAGGAAGAGGGTTGGACTGAAAACCTACAGGACAGTAGATCTCCAGGAAGAGGGTTGGACTGAAAACCTACAGGACAGTAGATCTCCAGGAAGAGGGTTGGACTGAAAACCTACAGGACAGTAGATCTCCAGGAAGAGGGTTGGACTGAAAACCTACAGGACAGTAGATCTCCAGGAAGAGGGTTGGACTGAAAACCTACAGGACAGTAGATCTCCAGGAAGAGGGTTGGACTGAAAACCTACAGGACAGTAGATCTCCAGGAAGAGGGTTGGACTGAAAACCTACAGGACAGTAGATCTCCAGGAAGAGGGTTGGACTGAAAACCTACAGGACAGTAGATCTCCAGGAAGAGGGTTGGGCAGCCCTGGTTAAGGGTATACGGGTTAAGTGTTAAGGTAGTGTGTAGTGTAACTGACCCTAAAGGGGAAGCGTAGGGGCCGGTGGTAGGGTTGGAAGCCTATAGGTCCTCCCTGCTGTAGTATGGCCTGATGGGCTGCATGAAGCCCCTCCCCCACAGCAGGGGCGGGGTTAGCGTTGTTGTTATGGTGACCGGGAGCAGGGTTGTTGTTGTTGTTGACAGGCTGGTTAGCCTCGTCGTCTTCCTGTTCTCCCAGCAGGTAAGAGTGGAGGTCTCTGAAAGGGGAGAGGGGAGGAGGAGGGGGAGGGGGGAGGGGGGAGGAGGAGGAGGAGGATAGGGGAGAGGAGGAGGATTAGGAGAGGGGGTAGAGGGGCAGGAGGAGGAGTATAGGGGGGAGGAGGAGTGGGGAGAGGAGGAGAAGAGGAGGATTAGGAGAGGAGGAAGAGGATAGGGGGGAGGAGTGGGGGGAGGAGAAGAGGAGGATTAGGAGAGGGGGCAGAGGGGGAGATAGGAGAGCAGAATGAAGGTATAGAGAGTTAGCTAACAAATATATACTTCATGTTACGGGTCTGTAGTTACAATGAAAGAACACTTTGGGAGTGTGTATAAGTGTGTACAGGTGTAGTGTATAGTGTGCATAGGTGTAATGTATAGTGTGTATAGACTTACAGTAGGTATCCAGCGGTTACGGTCCAGGCTCTGACCAGACCTTTGAGCCACTGGCGTGTGTGACCCTGTTCCAGGAGAGCTGGCAGAACCACCTGCAGCAGCAACAGCTCCAGAGACAGCTCACTGACTGGAGCATCACTGGAGGAAAGGAGAGAGGAGGGGGGAGAGAGAGAGGAGGGGGGAGAGAGAGAGAGGAGGGGGGAGAGCGGAGAGAGGAGGGGGAAGGTACATCACTTACCGGGTATAAACATCTACAGTACATTCCTAGGTATTTAGATGCTGGGCTGGAAAAAAACCTGCACACAATGCAGCTCTCCAGGACCAGGGTTGGTGACCATTGCTGGCCACAGTTGAGCCATGTTAGTGTCCCTGTAAAGCATGATGTTGTAGGGAAGGAAAGAATGAGTGTCCCTGTAAAGCATGATGTTGTAGGGAAGGAAGGAGTGTACCTGTAAAGCATGACGTTGTAGGGAAGGAAGGAGTGAGTGTACCTGTAAAGCATGATGTTGTAGGGAAGGAAGGAGTGTCCCTGTAAAGCATGATGTTGTAGGGAAGGAAGGAGTGAGTGTACCTGTAAAGCATGATGTTGTAGGGAAGGAAGGAGTGTCCCTGTAAAGCATGATGTTGTAGGGAAGGAAGGAGTGTCCCTGTAAAGCATGATGTTGTAGGGAAGGAAGGAGTGAGTGTCCCTGTAAAGCATGATGTTGTAGGGAAGGAAGGAGTGAGTGTACCTGTAAAGCATGATGTTGTAGGGAAGGAAGGAGTGAGTGTACCTGTAAAGCATGATGTTGTAGGGAAGGAAGGAGTGAGTGTCTCTGTAAAGCCTGATGTTGTAGGGAAGGAAGGAGTGAGTGTCCCTGTAAAGCATGATGTTGTAGGGAAGGAAGGAGTGTCCCTGTAAAGCATGACGTTGTAGGGAAGGAAGGAGTGAGTGTACCTGTAAAGCATGATGTTGTAGGGAAGGAAGGAGTGTCCCTGTAAAGCATGATGTTGTAGGGAAGGAAGGAGTGAGTGTACCTGTAAAGCATGATGTTGTAGGGAAGGAAGGAGTGAGTGTCCCTGTAAAGCATGATGTTGTAGGGAAGGAAGGAGTGAGTGTCCCTGTAAAGCATGATGTTGTAGGGAAGGAAGGAGTGAGTGTACCTGTAAAGCATGATGTTGTAGGGAAGGAAGGAGTGTCCCTGTAAAGCATGATGTTGTAGGGAAGGAAGGAGTGAGTGTCCCTGTAAAGCATGATGTTGTAGGGAAGGAAGGAGTGAGTGTACCTGTAAAGCATGATGTTGTAGGGAAGGAAGGAGTGTCCCTGTAAAGCATGATGTTGTAGGGAAGGAAGGAGTGTCCCTGTAAAGCATGATGTTGTAGGGAAGGAAGGAGTGAGTGTACCTGTAAAGCATGATGTTGTAGGGAAGGAAGGAGTGTCCCTGTAAAGCATGATGTTGTAGGGAAGGAAGGAGTGAGTGTACCTGTAAAGCATGATGTTGTTGGGAAGGAAGGAGTGTCCCTGTAAAGCATGACGTTGTAGGGAAGGAAGGAGTGTGTACCTGTAAAGCATGACGTTGTAGGGAAGGAAGGAGTGAGTGTCCCTGTAAAGCATGACGTTGTAGGGAAGGAAGGAGTGAGTGTCCCTATAAAGCATGATGTTGTAGGGAAGGAAGGAGTATCTCTGTAAAGCATGATGTTGTAGGGAAGGAAGGAGTGAGTGTACCTGTAAAGCATGACGTTGTAGGGAAGGAAGGAGTGAGTGTCCCTGTAAAGCATGACGTTGTAGGGAAGGAAGGAGTGAGTGTCCCTATAAAGCATGATGTTGTAGGGAAGGAAGGAGTATCTCTGTAAAGCATGATGTTGTAGGGAAGGAAGGAGTGAGTGTACCTGTAAAGCATGATGTTGTAGGGAAGGAAGGAGTGTCCCTGTAAAGCATGATGTTGTAGGGAAGGAAGGAGTGTCCCTGTAAAGCATGATGTTGTAGGGAAGGAAGGAGTGAGTGTCCCTGTAAAGCATGATGTTGTAGGGAAGGAAGGAGTGAGTGTACCTGTAAAGCATGATGTTGTTGGGAAGGAAGGAGTGTCCCTGTAAAGCATGACGTTGTAGGGAAGGAAGGAGTGTGTACCTGTAAAGCATGACGTTGTAGGGAAGGAAGGAGTGAGTGTCCCTGTAAAGCATGACGTTGTAGGGAAGGAAGGAGTGAGTGTCCCTATAAAGCATGATGTTGTAGGGAAGGAAGGAGTATCTCTGTAAAGCATGATGTTGTAGGGAAGGAAGGAGTGAGTGTACCTGTAAAGCATGACGTTGTAGGGAAGGAAGGAGTGAGTGTCCCTGTAAAGCATGACGTTGTAGGGAAGGAAGGAGTGAGTGTCCCTATAAAGCATGATGTTGTAGGGAAGGAAGGAGTATCTCTGTAAAGCATGATGTTGTAGGGAAGGAAGGAGTGAGTGTACCTGTAAAGCATGATGTTGTAGGGAAGGAAGGAGTGAGTGTCCCTGTAAAGCATGATGTTGTAGGGAAGGAAGGAGTGAGTGTCCCTGTAAAGCATGATGTTGTAGGGAAGGAAGGAGTGAGTGTACCTGTAAAGCATGACGTTGTAGGGAAGGAAAGCAGGGAGGAGTAGCTTGATCATCCTGATGGGCAGCCACAACATCAGGAGAACGATAGAACCAAACACCACCTAGGAGAGGAGAGATCATACATCATACACCTTTAATGATCAGAGCCATAGCTGCATATAACTACTTTTGACCAACACATCTGTCTGTAGATGAACGGACCACAGACTGGATGAACCTGCGGAGGCAGCATTTTTATTTACCGGACATTTAAGAAATTTACCGGACCCATATGCATTGGTTGCGTAACCTGATTAGGCCGTCCACCCACGTTTCTCAGAATGACAGAAATCACATTTAGTTTATGGTAATTCATCTTAACAGAACATGCAAGTCGGATGCAAATGGCGTGCATAATTCTTACCGAATTCCGATGAGATGTTAGAATGCATGTCCATAAGGCTAGGGGAAGCTTTCCCTAAAGTAAATTTAAATTGCCAAAATTATATAGCCTAATTAGCTTACCCCTGTCTATACAGAAATAAAAAAAATCATTCAAAATAGCCTAATACACCAAAAAGCATAATTTGGTCACAGAGGATCATTAACTTCTTTTTTAAATGTTTACATGTGGATTGTTTTAAATGGCATAGCCTACAGTCGGAAAGGCCTGCAATTTGGGCAGCGTGCAGTAAATACCAAATAGATGATTGTTGAGTTGCGACTGTCAGTGAAAAGCAGAGAGACCCAGCCAGGCATATCGCAATATTTATAAATACAATCGCGGAAAAACAGTTTGGGAAACAAATGGCTATTGCTGTAAAGAGAAGACTCCAATCTGTCTTTTAGTTATCAAAATTATCAACTTCATTGAGCGAAAAGTAGCCTATCCTATTGGCAACAGCGGAGAACATCAGCCATATCCCCGGTGAGTGTGCATATTCACTGTCTTTATCATTGGGTCTGTGCCACTTGTTTGTTTTTGGACAATAATTTCCTCCTTCAGGTTAGATGGACGTCATGTTGTATTTGTGTCTCCCCTGTTTGCAACGTCGTCTTTATTGATCTGTTTGTCAGTGTCAGCAGAGTAGGCTACCAAGTCATTTTTGTCGTATTAAAAAAAGATTCTGCTAATGTCTCCAGTCATATAAAGTGTAGTAGAATTGCATAAAATGCGTTTATTAAAGGCCAATATTTTCCTGTGCAAAGAAAGGAGAAGAAGTGTAGCCTAGGTCTACTCTAAGTCACTACGCACTGCACTGAACAGTCTTTTTTGTGCACAGTGATTTAGTTATATTATTAGCCTAAATTATGACTATCCAATCTAAATTGTCACATTAGGAATAGTAGGCTATCTTACATAAGTCTGCAAATGCTTTATTATACAGGTGCATTTCTATGGTGAAACTTAGCTTCCCCAAACTTGAAACCCACATGCCGCCTATATTAGAATAACTGCCCACATTTACTTTTCCTCATCCAACAAGTAACGAACAGCAAAATTACTAGCCTATGTCAATCTTCTACCCCCTTACCCACCCACAGTAGCCTTTGGCTACTGGACAATGAAAGAAAGTTGATTAGAAAAATCAATAGAACATGAGAAAAATAGGTTATTGGTTTCAATGGTATAGGGAAGTCTTCATAAAATAATTGCCTGCATAGTTGGTTTGATTTTGGCTAAGTTACTTTGAAGCAAGGTAAGACATGCTTCATTTGTAGTAAAACGTTCAGGTTTAAAACACAAGTACGTTTTTAAAAAATGCATACCGCCTCCAGCTCATTGTAAAGTGGTGAGTGACACGCTGAAGCCTGGTTAGTTGCCGTTGTACTTGAATGGCGAATGGGAAGAGTGTTTCAATTACCAGTTGAGAAATAAAAATAGCAGCTCTTTTTAATGTTGGCCATTGTTGTTGTTTTGTTACATGCGATTGCCTGGTATTTCCATCATTCAACAGGCTAAAATTCATTATTTCGCAATGGGATTACTTTTTCTTCTTCTCCCGAACAATTGCCGGCACCAATTTTATCAGCTTTTCATTTTTCAGGCCAAAAGTCGGCTATTCCCGGCTAACGGAAACCCTGCTGCGGAGGGGTCTGTAGATGTCCAGTGCATTGTACATTTAGTTACATTACAGCCCTTTTCCCAAAATGGATTAAATAAAATAAAAACCCTCATCTACACACAATACCCCATAATGACAAAGCAAAAACTGGTTTTTAGACATGTTTGCAAATGTATAAACAAAAAACAGAATACCTTATTTCCATCAGTATTCAGACCTTTTGCTATGAGACTCGAAATTGAGCTCAGGTGCATCCTGTTTCCAGTGATCTGGGGAAGGGTACCAAAAAATGTCTGCAGCATTGAAGGTCCCCAAGAACACAGTGGCCTCCATCATTCTTAAATGGAAGAAGTTTGGAACCACCAAGACTCTTCCTAGAGCTGGCCGCCCGGCCAAACTGAGACAATCGGGGGAGAAGGGCCTTGGTCAGGGAGGTGATCAAGAACCCGATGGTCACTCTGACAGAGCTCCAGAGTTCCTCTGTGGAGATGGGAGAACCTTCCAGAAGGACAACCATCTCTGCAGCACTCCACCAATTATGGTAGAGTGGCCAGACGGAAGCCGCTCCTCAGTAAAAGGCACGACAGCCCGCTTGGAGTTTGCCAAAAGGCACTTAAAGACTCTCAGACCATGAGAAACAAGATTCTCTGGTCTGATGACACCAAGATTGAACTCTTTGGCCTGAATGCCAAGCATCATGTCTGGAGGAAACCTGTGGGGATGGTTTTCAGCGGCAGGGACTGGGAGACTAGTTAGGATCGAGGGAAAGATGAACGGAGCAAAGTACACAGAGATCCTTAATGTAAACCTGCTCCAGAGCACTCAGGACGTCAGACTGAGGCATAGGTTCACCTTCCAACAGGACAACGACCCTAAGCACACAGCCAAGACAACGCAGGAGTGGCTTCAGGAAAAGTCTCTGAATGTCCTTGAGTGGCCCAGCCAGAGCCCGGACTTGAACCCGATCGAACATCTCTGGGGAGACCTGAAAGTAGCTGTACAGCGACGCTCCCCATCCAACCTGACAGAGCTTGAGAGAATCTGCAGAGAAGAATGGGAGAAACACCCCAAATAGCTTGTAGCGTCATACCCATGAAGACTCGAGGCTGTAAATCGCTGCCAAAGGTGCTTCAACAAAGTACTGAGTAAAGGGTCTGAATACTTTATTTTTATTTTTAATAAATTAGCAAAACATCTGTTTTTGCTTTGTCATTATGGGGTATTGTGTGATGAGGATTATTATTTTTAAAATCCATTTTAGAATAAGGCTGTAATGTAACAAAATGTGGAAAAAGTCAAGGGGTCTGAATACTTTCCAAATGCACTGTACGTACCACAGACAGGATGAACCTGCGGAGGTGTCTGTAGATGTACTGACCACAGACAGGATGAACCTGCGGAGGTGTTTGTAGATGTACTGACCACAGACAGGATGAACCTGCGGAGGTGTCTGTAGATTGGTAGGTGGATCATCTCCTGGACTGGGTTGAAGTCTGGATCGTTCAGGTTTCTCAGAAACCACAGGACCCCAGGCCTCAGTACCTGACCCAACACAGCACCACAATATAGTCAGGAATTAATCAACAGCACACTACAACAAACCAGTCAATAACTACGTTTCCATCCAATTGGCAACAGAATTTCATGTGAATATTCAGAAATATGCATAAGGGAAATATGCAATTTTTTTGGGATAAAAATCAGTGAGTGATGACGTAATGCACATAAATTACTTTTTTCGCACGCATTTTCATGTACCGAATAAAAGCCTAAAGTTTAATATGTTTCCATCGCATTTCAACAAAAACTGTTGCATTAAATAGCAAAGGTTTGTGGCACGTACGCTCTAGTCAACAGCTCACGGATACTGTGCAGGTCGGCTAGTGAAGAATCAATCATCATGTCACCAGAATGAGACCCTCAATATTTATTGGAAAGGAGCATCAAAGCTCATCACTGTGCACTTGCACCACCTTGTGAAGTTCATCATAACATTTTATCTGTAGCCGAATAAACTGCATGCTTTCCCGAGTCCTAGTGGGAGGACCACACAACATACACCACATGGCCAAAAGTATGTATCAGCCACAAGAGCATTAGTGAGGTCGGGCACTTATGTTGGGCGATTAGACCTGGCTCGCAGTCGGTGTTCCAATTCATCCCAAAGGTGTTCGATGGGGTTGAGGTCAGGGCACTGTGCAGGCCAGTTAAGTCCTTCCACTCCGATCTCAACAAACCATTTCTGTATGGACCTCGCTTTGTGCACGGGGGCATTGTCATGCTGAAACAGGGAAGGGCCTTCCCCAAACTGTTGCCACAAAGTTGGAAACACAGAATCATCTAGAATGTAATTGTATGCAGTAGCGTTGACATTTCCCTTCACTGGAACTAAGGTGCCTAGCCCGAATTATGAAAAACAGCCCCAGACCATTACCTTTACAGTTGGCACTATGCATTCGGGCAGGTAGCGTTCTCCTGGCATGAAGCTCCCGATGAAAAGCTATTGTGCTGACATTGCTTCCAGATGCAGTTTGGAACTCAGTAGTGAGTGTTGCAACTGAGGACACGCGCTTCAGCACTCGCCGGTCCCGTTCTGTGAGCCCTACCACTTTGCGGCTGAGCCGTTGTTGCTCCTAGATGTTTCCTCTTCACAATAACAGCACTTACAGTTGACCGGGGCAGCTCTAGCAGGGCAGAAATTTGCCGAACTGACTTGTTGGAAAGGTGGCATCCTATGACGGTGCCACGTTGACAGTCACTGAGCTCTTCAGTAAGGCCGTTCTACTGCCAATGTTTTTGCTATGGAGATTGCATGGCTGTGTGCTCAATTTTATACACCTGTCAGCAAAGCAACGGGTGTGGCTGAAATAGCCTAATCCACTAATTTGATGGGGTGTCCACATACCTTTGGCCACGTGAATCCAAGTTTATTTCGATATGATGTTTATTATATCAATATTTGCGCATAAAGGCGGTTCCCTTCGACATTCCACACATCATTAATTTGAGACACAAAAACAATCCCACCATATCAAACAAACAAATCGTCTGACATTTATTGAAATTGTACCGACATTTCCTGTTTCCATCAGCTCGGTCGCATCTTTTTAAATTTTTTATGTGTCAGTTAATTCACCCTCATGAATTGGCTGTATGGAAACCTGGTTATTGAGCATGTCCCAAATCACACCTTATATAATGCACTACATTAACTCTACATCACAAATGGCACCCTATTCACTATTTAGTGCACTAGTTTTGACCAGGGCCATATGGGCTCTGGTCCAAAGTAGTGCACTATAAATGGAATAGGGTACCATTTGTGTCTGGGCCCGAAGTGTGATCCGTCCCCTACCTCTCTCAGCAGGAGGATGAAGGATGCGAAATAGAAGACGTAGACCATTCCCACCAGCCAGTGCAGGAACATGGTGGTGCCTGGAGCAGACTTAAAACTCTGCTCTCTGTCCTTCAGAGACGCATCAAACATCTCCTGCAGAACGGACGGAAGAAAAGGTGGAAACTGTTAAAGGAAAGAAAAGGAGAGGGGTGGGGGAAATGGAGAGCACGGTTGGAAGAGAAGAGGGGGAGAGAGAAGAGGGATAGAACTAAATATTTGTACGTACTAAAGAGCAGATGTCGAGCCACCAGCCACAGATGAGGGGGAAAACTCCTATCTCCACGACAACAAGCAGTGAGACCTGGAACACAGACACACCACGTTAAACACCATCGACAGACACATGACCTCAGGGACTATGAAGACCCAGGGGAAACTCAGGCAATTCAGAAATCATGCATTTATGTCAATGGGAGATTTACATTAAAAACGTTGACCTACGTCATTTATTTAGATTTGTTCTTATAGTCGAGTCATTCTAGGGGTTTACAGTAATATGAAAAGCCTAGATTTAAAACCGAAACGTTACCTTGACAACGATGTAGCAGACCCCTAGTAGACGGCGGGACCTCTGAAACCTGACCAGAGCAGCGAACCCCTGAGAGACACCAGTTAAGGACAAACACACACTTTTGTACACAGTGGAAAGGTCTCCATGGAAACACTGCATGGTCACAGGAAGGGATCTCGGTCAGTAGGCGGAAGGATACGTGACAGAGGATGAGCGTCATGGCCAGCAGGATGTACCCTACGATGGTTGTGATCAGGCCCTCGAATTGGGAAGCTTGGACCTAGAGGACAAGACATAAGCATTCAACCATATTTGCTTTGTTGGTGAGGCCAACTTTGTTGAATGCAGAACGTAAACAGACTATTCTTGACTATATCGATTAAATATGCAATCATCTTTGTAAATACAATATATTTGTACTGTATATCATTATGTTTTGCACAGAGAGTCAGGAGTGGTATATTAGAGAATTTTTCTTACATATTCCTCAAAGCCAAGTCCCATGACAGAGAAGTGACCAATGTGGTATGGACAGAACGCTGGAAGAGAAAACAGAGAAGCGTCAAACCTCACAGCCTTCTACTGAGCACTATTACCATACCTGGCTAGTTGCTTTTAAGAAGGGTACTACTTTAGAGGGAGTTAGTGTTAGTTTGTGTACTCACCGAAGACCAGAATGAAGAGAGTGTTCAGAGACACAACCCAGAACACATGCTCCTGGAATACAAGACACAAAGCAAAACATCACCTCACTACTTTCTAGTGCTACTGCTCACAGAACAGAAAACCCCTTCATTGCAATAATACCCCATACTAGGTATATAAATACTACTCCATACTAGGTATATAAATACTACTCCGTACTAGGTGTATAAATACTACCCCATACTAGGTATATAAATACTACTCCATACTAGGTATAAATAATACCCCATACTAGGTGTATAAATACTACCCCATACTAGGTGTATAAATACTACTCCATACTAGGTGTATAAATACTACTCCATACTAGGTGTATAAATACTACTCCATACTAGGTGTATAAATACTACTCCATACTAGGTGTATAAATACTACTCCATACTAGGTGTATAAATACTACTCCATACTAGGTGTATAAATACTACTCCATACTAGGTGTATAAATACTACACCATACTATGTGTATAAATACTACACCATACTAGGTGTATAAATACTACTCCATACTAGGTGTATAAATACTACTCCATAATATGTGTATAAATACTACTCCATACTAGGTGTATAAATACTACACCATACCAGGTGTATAAATACTACTCCATACTAGGCTAATAAATACTACTCCATACTAGGCGAATAAATACTACTCCATACTAGGTGAATAAATACTACACCATACTAGGTGTATAAATACTACACCATACTAGGTGTATAAATACTACTGCATACTAAGTGTATAAATACTACTCCGTACTAGGTGTATAAATACTACTCCATACTAGGTGTATAAATACTACTGCATACTAAGTGTATAAATACTACTCCATACTAGATGTATAAATACTACTCCATACTAGGTGTATAAATACTACTCCATTCTATGTGTGTTAATAACTATTCATACTAGTGTAAATAAATACGTACTAAGAACACCAAGGAGCCATCTAGTCCAAGCATCTGAGAGGTAAAGAGAGAGACATTAAGAGGTGATGATATAGTCATGGACAGTGGGGTGTCATGCGCTTGATTCAGCACAGATGTGTTGGAGATTGCTGAAACTAAACCAGTCTTACCCTCTCCCAGGTGAGCTCCTCTGCTGCTCTGTCCCATTCTAGAGCATTCCAGTTCATATCATCTACAGACAGAGAGAGAAAGATAGAGAAAAATAGAGAGAGAGAAAGATAGAGAGAAATAATATGCAGAGAGAGAGATCTCATACTATATAACTTAGTATTGCTGTTGCCATATGTTGGTCATCAGCTGAGTGCTGGCCCTAGTCTCCTACCCTGAGCTCCGTTGTTGGCATCCGCATCTTCGGCAGCCGCCCCCTCCTCTTCCTCGTTGTCTTGTTCTGGCTCCTCCCCCTGTTCTGGGGGGCCGTCTGGGGGCTCTGGCTCTGCCTCGTGAGCTGGCGGGTTGGCAGGGGGTTCATCAGCTGCTCCCTGACCTGCAGCCTGCAGGGGAGCAATGTGGATGGAGGGGCTGGAAATGTGTGCGTGTGTGCGTGCGTGCGTGCGTGTATGTGTGTGCGTGTGTGCATGCGTGTGTGTGTGCGTGCGTGTGCGTTACCTCATTGGGCTGCTGTCCGGCTGCGTTGGGCTGGGGCTGCTGGTGGTGCTCCAGCCACAGGGGGGGGCCACCATGGACTATCTGCTCCCTGAGCCACACCAGGCTAATGAACGCACACAGTGTACACGTCACCACGAAACAGCCCTGCAGACAGTCTGCCAGCAGGTTATCTCTACAGGGAGGATGTGAAAATGTCAAAGAACTACAAAAAAGCACTCACACATCTTGTTGCGAAACTGGGAATAATGCCATAATATCTATGAGCTCTGACGAAGGCCAAGAGGCCGACACGTAAGCTTGAATAAACAGTGATACCATCTGATACAGGAAAGAGGTACAGAGTCTGATTGGTGAAGGAGGAGGATATGACGTCATGACTCACGTGGAGAGCATGTCCAATGGCAGCGTCAGGAGCGAGGTCACAGAGCCGGTAAACAGACACTTGTAGATTCGACCTGGAGAGAGAGAGAGAGAGGTGCTATGGGCGTCATCTCACCAAGGTAGGACACGCTGAAGAAAGAGGTAGGCCTTCAGGAAGGAAGATCTTGGTTAGTACTGAGGCCAAATGTATTTTCGACGGGGGCAGTCTAAGTAATTGTTTGGTTCATCCTGGTATTGTAATCCTCCCTGTCCTAATAGAGTGGACAAACAAATCAACACACCAGTAGGATTAACTAAACTGGGAAAATCCCAACAGATTATTATAGAAGGTCCATTTCTGATCCTATAAAACCATGTACACAGCGCTAGTGAACTTAGTGCAGGGCTGCCCAACCCTCTTCCTGGAGATCTACCGTCCTGTGGGTTTTCAGTCCAACCCTAATTTAACACACCTGATTCTACTTATTAGCTGCTCAACAAGACCTTAACTAGCTGAATCAGATACGCTAAGTTAGGGTTGGACTGAAAACCTACAGGACGGTAGATCTCCAGGAAGAGGGTTGGACTGAAAACCTACAGGACAGTAGATCTCCAGGAAGAGGGTTGGACTGAAAACCTACAGGACAGTAGATCTCCAGGAAGAGGGTTGGACTGAAAACCTACAGGACAGTAGATCTCCAGGAAGAGGGTTGGACTGAAAACCTACAGGACAGTAGATCTCCAGGAAGAGGGTTGGACTGAAAACCTACAGGACAGTAGATCTCCAGGAAGAGGGTTGGACTGAAAACCTACAGGACAGTAGATCTCCAGGAAGAGGGTTGGACTGAAAACCTACAGGACAGTAGATCTCCAGGAAGAGGGTTGGACTGAAAACCTACAGGACAGTAGATCTCCAGGAAGAGGGTTGGACTGAAAACCTACAGGACAGTAGATCTCCAGGAAGAGGGTTGGACTGAAAACCTACAGGACAGTAGATCTCCAGGAAGAGGGTTGGACTGAAAACCTACAGGACAGTAGATCTCCAGGAAGAGGGTTGGACTGAAAACCTACAGGACAGTAGATCTCCAGGAAGAGGGTTGGACTGAAAACCTACAGGACAGTAGATCTCCAGGAAGAGGGTTGGACTGAAAACCTACAGGACAGTAGATCTCCAGGAAGAGGGTTGGACTGAAAACCTACAGGACAGTAGATCTCCAGGAAGAGGGTTGGACTGAAAACCTACAGGACAGTAGATCTCCAGGAAGAGGGTTGGACTGAAAACCTACAGGACAGTAGATCTCCAGGAAGAGGGTTGGACTGAAAACCTACAGGACAGTAGATCTCCAGGAAGAGGGTTGGACTGAAAACCTACAGGACAGTAGATCTCCAGGAAGAGGGTTGGGCAGCCCTGGTTAAGGGTATGTACAGGTTCTTATGTGAGTGATATTGTACCTAAGAGTAAAGAGTTGACGCATTAAGGAGTGTGTGTACATCATCACTCTACTCACATGCAGTGAGGGGGACCACCCCCAGCCATGCGAAGGCCACCAGTGTGTAGTGGAACCAGTATCGTATGGCCGTGCCCACACTGGCCAGCAGGCCAGCACAGATGTCCTGAATGGGCAGGCGGGTGGGCATGTCTGGGGAGTAGACTGGAGCAGAGCAGACAGAGAGAGAGAGGGATGAAACAATCATTTATGTTCAAAGTTTTAAACGTATTGAATAACAGAGAGAAAATAAAGGTTGAGACGTTTCTTATCTATGTCTAGAACCTAAAAAGGGTTCTTTGGCTGTCCCCACAGGAGAACCCTTTGAAGAACCCTTTTGGGTTCCAGGTAGAACCCTTTTTTCTAGGAGTGTATTCAATGACAGAGCATCCCAGTCTGAAGTAAACCTCTTGCACATTTCTGAGACTGACAGGTCAATGCCATGGATGGGTACTTACTTGGTGTGAAAGCAAATCTGTGCTTGCATAATTCACAGTACTCCTTCCTGCTGTGCTTCAGCCACTGGACCAAACTGTAAACGACAACAACAACAACAAAGGTAAGAGAGGTGAATGTTAGGTGAGGAACTAACGTATGCAACAGCAGGCATGAAATACCATCTTTCTCACTCAAGGAGAGAAATTCAGTCCAACTCACATGGGGCGATGAGTGAGTGAGTGTGTGTGAGTGAGAGAGAGAGAGAGAGAGAGTATGTCACACACACACCTGGTGAATGAGAACTGGTCCACACAGAGGATCATAAAACACGGATTTTAATCATCATGAAAGTGTTCTTACTGCCCAGTTAGTCCTACATGTTAATAACACCAAAACATCCAAGTTAAATGTAACTAACTAGTCCTAGGTTACATGGTATCCATCTGTACATCTTAATGAATCATGTGTGACACACTACTCTGACCCAACAGGGGCTATTAAAGATGTAATATAATAATATAATATGCCATTTAGCAGACGCTTTTATCCAAAGCGACTTACAGTCATGCGTGCATACATTTTTGTGTATGGGTGGTCCCGGGGATCGAACCCTTGGCGTTACAAGCGCCGTGCTCTACCAGCTGAGCTACAGAGGACCACACAAAGATCAGTGATATTGTGCCAGAGCAGATGTTCCCAGAAATGGAATGATGACACAGTGCTCCAATGCACTACTCTACCCGGATCAGCAGACCACGTACAGTTGAAGTCGGAAGTTTACATACACCTTAGCCAAATACATTTAAACTCAGTTTTTGTCCATTTAGAAGACCCATTTGCGACCAAGCTTTAACTTCCACGTATGTGTAACCACGCCTGTAGTAACCTGAAGGCTTTTATCATGTTTCAAAATCTGGGCCTGCGGTAGTAAACCATGACGGTAAACCACATTATAGTAGTTCAATAGTGTTCAGACTGCTTCTCATCACGATTCTGAGTTCTAGCACAGTAAATGACAGATCAGAAATGTTCAGTCTTTTATCCTTCGCGTTATTTTGGCACACCTAGCTAATCGTTTTCCCCTTTGTTAGATCCACAGAGAAAACAGCTGTGATAGCAGAGACATCAGAGGGATGATCACTTGGACGCAGGCCAACGTCATCGCCTCAGGACAGTCTTTTATCATCGTCTTACATGTTGACCAGACCGCGCGCGCGTGTTGCTTTTGTCCACCCACACCAGACGCGATCAGGACACGCAGGTTGAAATATCAAAAGGAACTCTGAACCAACTATATTAATTTGGGGACAGGTCGAAAACCATTAAACATTTATGGCAATTTAGTTAGCTAGCTTGCTGTTGCTAGCTAATTTGTCCTGGGATATAAACATTTAGTTGTTATTTTACCTGAAATGCACAAGGTCCTCTACTCTAACAATTAATACACAGATAAAAGGGGTTTCGTTTCTAGTAAGATCGTTTCTAGTAATCTTTCCTCCTTCTTTAGACTTTATATGGCGGTTTGCAACCAACTTTAAGGTGCATTACCACAACCAACTGGACTGGAGTGTGGACCTCAGTTCATCTTTCAATCACCCACGTGGTTATATGCTCCTAAAAACCAATGAGAAGATGGGAGAAGCGGGACTTGCAGCACGTCACAAATAGAACCAAGTTCTATTTAAGCACCTGGCTACGCAGACGCTCATTGCCGCATGCGAGCAGTGTGGATGCAATGATTGAATAACATGTGTGTACATGTATTTTGCAGCGCTCGCGCACGCGACACGAGCGGTGGGGGTCAGCATGTTAGGCAATAGCCAACCCCTATGCTGTGTCTTTATATCAACATTACTTCCTCAAATGTTATTCTCCTACGGCCATTATATCAGAGGAGTGAGTAGGTTTCTCTATGGCTAGTATTGGGAGCGGGTGTAGGGGGCTAGGTATAGTCTGACTATAAATACTAGGCCTACATACAGTATATAGTTGACTCCTGATAATAAGTGCACTTAAGTGTAAAACAATCTTGAGGTCCCAATTCATTGACAATCTTTGAAATTGTTCCTGACGACTGCATGGTCCCAAGCCATGTCAATCATTCTTCAGGACAGGAGTTGACAGTGATTGAGTCAAGACAGAGAGAGACACTCACCATTCCTGGTGGATGAACTTGATACTTCCGGTACAGACACAGGGGTGGTACAGGGGTTTGTCTGGGGTCCCCTCGGAACGACACACGCGACATATATCCCCTACACATAAGAGTAGAGGAAGATGTTTGTCCATTGGTTCAGAGAGACAGACACAAGGACACACACACACAGCCATACCGCCTACACATAGGAATAACAGCCTCCTGTAGTTGCAATCGATTTGAAGCTACCAAATTCATTGTTCCAGCGCTTAATCAAATAATATTGTACTTAGCCCCACACTGAAAAGATAAATGGCAACATCATTGATGTCATGAGAGCAGACATCAGTTAATAGCTAGCTAGCTATGGGGTTAGCTACGTTTCATTGATTACCTTGTTATTGTACCTAACGTTAGCTCCAGTTAGCTTAACTAGCTTCCATGCCAGTGCTAGCAGCCGCATCCATCTCTGTACTGGGGAAATATGCTAGAGTATATGACTAACTAGCATTGGTCTAGCTAGCTAGCTACTTGTAGCCTATTGATTATCGATTGCTTCTAGCCAGGCCCTAACTGATGTCACTGTTTGGATGTCAGTCGACGAACAATGTGCTAGCAACTAACGTTGGAAAGGTAGCTTAGTTAAACTAGTTAGTTACTGTACCCAGTCTCCAAAGCAAAATGTGGTCGCTAGCTAGCTAGCTAACGTTAGTGGACTGTAAAATGACATTTACCTTCGTCTGCAGTGTCCATCTTCCTAGATGAGGCTCTGCCCCCTCTTCTGTAGATATACAGTAGTTTGCTATCCCACACCCATCCACAACGAGAATGGCAATGTTTTTATCCGATTTGGATCAGACTATCCTTGAAGTCAGATACATTGACTATCATAAAATGGTGTCCACTTTGAACACCAGAATCACTCCTGTTTCGTGACACGCTCGGACCATGTATGTTGGACCGGTAGCGACTCTCAAACGGAGATCGCTAGCAGACCTCTTCCTTGCAAATTCAACACGACCAAGGCGACGAATGAGAAATGTACCCGACACAAGTGACACCTTGCGACAGTGCGCCGTTTTCCGTCAACGGTAACAGCTTCCGGATTGTGCGTCACAGGTTACCATTTTGTGGTTTCTGGCACGTGTAGATAGTGACATCCTGAGGTATTTAGCTGTTACTACATCATACCGATATGTCTGTGACTGAACCCCATTTCTTTATATTGATGTCTGATCCACCGCTTTACCCCGTTTTGGAATTTAAAGTTAATCTCCGAATGTAATTGAAATCTGAACACAGCTGACTTTACAACAAGCTGTCTTTACAACAAATACTCACATTACCAAAGCTAGGTCAAGTACTGTTAACATATTTCATTCCTATGCTGTCAGAGGCGCTGTGGCTTAGTTGGTTAAAGCGCCTGTCTAGTAAACAGGAGATCCTGAGTTCGAATCTCAGCAGTGCCTTTTTCAGACGGTATGTTAGTAAAGTTCGAACGTCAGGACTAAGGCGACTTGATTGATTATTACACGTTTGCATTTTCACACTCAAAATGCAGATTATAAAATGATCCATTTTGGTTGGTTTTGACTTTGGACTGGGAAGCGCGCCCATGATCCATTTCGGTTGGTTTTGACTTTGGACTGGGAAGCGCGCCCATGATCCATTTTGGTTGGTTTTGACTTTGGACTGGGAACCGCGCCCACACTATTGAAGAGGGCGTTCCTTGCAGTCAGCCATTCACATGATTATTTTCACTTTTCCACCGCAGAAGAATAGACCCTTTCCAGAGTTTGAGTTTTAGCCAGAATAACAATAAAGGTAAGTGGTCAAATACGTGTTGTGTGGTATTGTAGTTTAGTTGCATCAAGAGCAGAAGTAGAACAATGTTTTTTTCCCTTCAGATTTATGCAAGAAGCTCTGCTAAATTGCTAATCCACATAGGCTACATTGATAAGTAACATTGTTGTGGTCTAATGTAATAAAAAGCAGGACTAAAATCCCATGCAAGTAGCAATCTCAATATTCCCTGCAGATTACTGGTTATACAGTTGAAGTCGGAAGTTTACATACACTTAGGTTGTAGTCATTAAAACTAGTTTTTCAACCACGCCACAAATGTCTTGTTAACAAACTATAGTGTTGGCAAGTCGGTTAGGACATCTACATTGTGCATGACACAAGTCGTTTTTCCAACAATTGTTTAAAGACAGATTATTTCACTTATAATTCACTGTATCACAATTCCAGTGGGTCAGAAGTTTACATACACTAAATTGACTGTGCCTTTAAACAGCTTGGAAAATTCCAGAAAATGATGTCATGGCTTTAGAAGCTTTTGATAGGCTAATTGACATCATTTGAGTCAATTGGAGGTGTACCTGTGGATGTATTTCAAGGCCTACCTTCAAACTCAGTGCCTCTTTGCTTGACATCATGGGAAAATCAAAAGAAATCAGCCAAGACCTCAGAAAAAAAATGGTAGACCTCCACAAGTCTGGTTCATCCTTGGGAGCAATTTCCAAACGCCTGAAGGTACCACGTTCATCTGTACAAACAATAGTACACAAGTATAAACACCATGGGACCACACAGCCGTCATACCACTCAGGAAGGAGACGCGTTCTGTCTCCTAGAGATGAACGTACTTTGGTGCGAAAAGTGCTAATCAATCCCAGAACAACAGCAAAGGACCTTGTGAAGATGCTGGAGGAAACCGGTACAAAAGTATCTATATCCAAAGTAAAAATGAGTCTTATATCGACATAACCTGAAAGGCCGCTCAGCAAGGAAGAAGCCACTGCTCCAAAACCGCCACAAAAAAGCCAGACTACGTTTTGCAACTGCACATGGGGACAAAGATCGTACTTTTTGGAGAAATGTCCTCTGGTCTGATGAAACAAAAATAGAACTGTTTGGCCATAATGACCATCGTTATGTTTGGAGGAAAAAGGGGTTTGCTTGCAAGCCGAAGAACAACATCCCAACCGTGAAGCACGGGGGTGGCAGCATCATGCTGTGGGGGTGTTTTGCTGCAGGAGGGACTGGTGCACTTCACAAAATAGATGGCATCATGAGGAAGGAAAATTATGTGGATATATTGGAGCAACATCTCAAGACATCAGTGAGGAAGTTAAAGCTTGGTCGCAAATGGGTCTTCCAAATGGACAATGACCACAAGCATACTTCCAAAGTTGTGGCAAAATGGCTTAAGGACAACAAAGTCAAGGTATTGGAGTGGCCATCACAAAGCTCTGACCTCAATCCTATAGAAAATGTGTGGGCAGAACTGAAAAAGCGTGTGCGAGCAAGGAGGCCTACAAACCTGACTCAGTTACACCAGCTCTGTCAGGAGGAATGGGCCAAAATTCACCCAACTTATTGTGGGAAGCTTGTGGAAGGCTACCCAAAACGTTTGACTGAGTTTAAATGTATTTGGCTAAGGTGTATGTAAACTTCCGACTTCAACTTTATATCCCATTGTATGGGGAAATAACTGAGGCTTGTAGGCTATAATGTTGCCCTCTAGAGCAGAGTCAGCATGACTTGCACTCAGTAAAGTGGTAACATTGTAATTACCCACTTATGTCGAAGGATTCTGTATTCCTGTATCGATTAATAGAATCCATGTGTGTCAGTGTACCGGTATGCGTGTCTCTATACATGTTTGTATGGTTATGTGTGTAATTCTCAATGTTATCTCTTTCCAGATGGCCAATGAAGCGAAGCCGTGTCCTTGTGACATCGGAGACAAGATGGAGTATGGAGGTGTTGGCCAGGAGGTCCAGATAGAACACATCAAGGCCTACGTGGTCAAGCCTCCCTCTGATTCAGACAAGGCCGTCATCGTCATCCAGGACATCTATGGCTGGCAGCTACCCAACACCAGATACATGGCTGACATGCTGGCCTCCAATGGATACATGTACGTAACAATGCATACTTAACAATGCTGTTACTTACCATGTACTGTAATTCGTCAGTAAATGTCAGGTAAATAGTGAAAGAGACAGTAAAGTGTTACCAGTGTTCTCATGCTGACTGTCTATCTCCCCCCAGTGCAGTGTGCCCTGACTTCTACGTTGGAAAGGAGCCATGGAGTCCATCACATGACTGGTCTACCTTTCAGCAGTGGCTGGAGGACAAGAAGCCCACCAATATCAACAAGTAATGCAAACATTCCCTTTGGCAAAGAGTAGTCTCAGAGAGCCAGACTCCACTCCATTGGCCAGAGAGTAGTCTCAGAAAGCCAGACTCCACTCCATTGGCCAGAGAGTAGTCTCAGAAAGCCAGACTCCACTCCATTGGCCAGCAGAGAGTACTATCACAAAGCCAGACTCCACTCCATTGGCCAGCAGAGAGTACTATCACAAAGCCAGACTCCACTCCATTGGCCAGCAGAGAGTACTATCACAAAGCCAGACTCCACTCCATTGGCCAGCAGAGAGTACTATCACAAAGCCAGACTCGTTAGTTTTATATTCTGGCAATAGAATGGAAACTAACTTTATCCCTCTGTTAACTTACAACTGAAATGTGCTTCCTGTACTCCGCCAGTAACCCAACCCCTTCCTCCCCTCTCCCCCTGCTGTCTGTCTGTCTGTCCAGGGAGGTGGATGCAGTCCTGAGGTTCCTGAAGAGCCAGTGTGGGGCCCAGCGTATTGGGGCAGTGGGCTTCTGCTGGGGGGGTGTGGCCACCCACTACCTGGCTCTGCAGTACCCTGAGGTCAGGGCAGGGGTATCAGTCTATGGTAAGGGCAGGGGTCAGAGGGCTGTCCAATCAGAATACAGTAATAACCATGAGGTAGAGTGTCTACCAATGGTTGCAATCTAGGCTGACTACATTGCAGACGCCTGCCAGATCTCACAACGTCTAGCTAACCACATCGTATGATGTGGTCCCGTGTAGCTCAGTTGGCAGAGCATGGCGCTTGTACGACAGTACGAAAAAATATGAAAATGTATGCACTCACTACTGTAAGTCGCTCTGGATAAGAGTATCTGCTAAATGACAAAAATGTCAATATATGATTTAGCAGACTGCGCAGTCGATAATATGAAACGCAACCATTGGTTGATGCAATGCAACAGCTGCAATGTAGTCGGTCTGGAACTCGACCGTTGTGCTTGCCGAGTAGGCTAGTAACGCTAATGGTGATTGGATGTGACGGCGTGTCTGCAGGAATCATCAGAGAGAGGGAGGACAGGTATGAACTGAAGAGCCCGACACTGTTTATCTTCGGAGAGAAGGATGAAGTCATCCCACTGGATCAGGTCTGGTATTATTATCAGTATATAAGAAAAAAGTCCATGTAGATCGTACATATATTGGGAAACTATATTGAGCACCATTTATTGCAAGCCAGTGTGATCTCGAGTGAAATGAACCGTCATCATCAGCATCTGTCGGCTACTGGCCTTATATCACCATTTTAATGTCAGATCCAACCCCAAATGCTTTGAGTTGTGCTTCAACCATCCTATCACAATGTCATTCATTCCCTGCTGTTTTCTTCCAGGTGAGTGTCCTGGAGAAGAACCTGCAGGAGAAGTGTACACGTGTAGACTACCAGGTGAAGGTCTTCCCAGGCCAGACTCATGGCTTTGTTCACCGGAAGAGAGAGGACGTCAACTCCACAGACCAGCCCTGCATCCAGGAGGCGAGGACAGACATGTTCAACTGGTTACAGAAATACATGTAGAATATCTACAGTGCGGTAGTCTTATCATCGGCCGTCCATGGTTAAGTGAACGGAAAGGATAAAAAACACAAATCCAATTTTCATCACTACACCACTAACGTTATTAAAAAGAAATAGCTCATGTAATTGCTCATCAGCTCTGAGGTTATTTCCACTTTTGTCCTTTCTGAATAGCAGCCTATCTGGTGATTATCATGTCCTTGATTTATCATGATCAAATTCAAGCTGATGGGGTGTTTTAATGTGGAATCTGCAGTTGCCATATTTGTAGTAGACGTTAGTTTTGTACCTTTTTCTTGCAGTACACTTATACCTTATCTATTCATTGTATACATTATCTGTACATTTTGTATACGTGATCTCTTCATTGTATACATGATCTCTTAGTTTTATACATTATCTGTACATTTTGTACACATTATCTGTACATTTTGTATACATGATCTCTTTGTTGTATACATTATCTGTACATTTTGTATACGTTATCTGTACATTTTGTATACATTGTATACACTATCAAATCAGACATTACATTTAACTGCAAAGTATCAATGTGCCTGCCATTATATAAATGCATGTATATTTTATTTATGATATGTTGTTTGTGTATAATATCATGTAATACCCAATGATATCAATAAAGATAGTATGCTTCATGTTAATGTATCATTGTAATCTCATGTGCATCATCAGAGGTTCCATCCGTGTGCTCAGAATCAGCAGTGTCATATCAGAACCACTAGAGGGCAACCTTATCCTGTATTCAGACTGGCTCTCAGTCTGCTCTCCAGACACAGGCGTTGTAGAGGTGTTTACTTTGGCTGACTAAGGCCACCACAAACAAAAACACAGGCCGAGCAGGAAGGGAGAGAGCTTCAACTAAAGCACAGGTTCACTTCTCCCACGGTCTTAAAGAACATCAGATAGTAACCTGCTATGACAATCTTTGGCACTTTGTTTTTTGTTCTTCTGTCAGAAACATGTTAAATTCCCATCTATTTAGGGCTGACCCCATTTAGTAGACAATGTCAGTAGGCTGTTGGTTGACCGATATTTTTTTTGTAGGGCAGTTGCAATTTTTTGGGGCGAAAAAGGATGGCACGTCTTGATTGATGGCACACCAGTAGTACATTTACCATTAATTCCCATAATTTCTAATCTACAGTCGTGGTCAAAAGTTTTGAGAATGACACCGGCAAGGATATTGCTGCTAGTAAGATTGCACCTAAATCAACCATTTATCGGATAATCAAGAACTTCAAAGAGAGAGGTTCAATTGTTGTGAAGAAGGCATCAGGGCGCCCAGGAAAGTCCAGCAAGCGCCAGGACCGTCTCCTAAAGTTGATTCAGCTGCGGGATCGGGGCACCACCAGTGCAGAGCTTGCTCAGGAATGGCAGCAGGCAGATGTGAGTGCATCTGCACGCACAGTGAGGTGAAGACTTTTGGAGGATGGCCTGGTGTCAAGAAGGGCAGCAAAGAAGCCACTTCTCTCTAGGAAATACATCAGGGACAGACTGATATTCTGCAAAAGGTACAGGGATTGGACTGCTGAGGACTGGGGTAAAGTCATTTTCTCTGATGAATCCCCTTTCCGATTGTTTGGGGCATCCGGAAAACACCTTGTCCGGAGAAGACAAGGTGAGCGCTACCATCAGTCCTGTGTCATGCCAACAGTAAAGCATCGTGAGACCATTCATGTGTGGGGTTGCTTCTCAGCCAAGGGAGTGGGCTCACTCACAATATTGCCTAAGAACACAGCCATGAATAAAGAATGGTACCAACACATCCTCCGAGAGCAACTTCTTCCAACCATCCAAGAACAGTTTGGTGATGACCAATGCCTTTTCCAGCATGATGGAACACCTTGCCACAAGGCAAAAGTGATAACTAAGTGGCTCGGGGAACAAACCATTGAAATTTTGGGTCCATGGCAAGGAAACTCCCCAGACCTTAATCCCATTGATAACTTGTGGTCAATCCTCAAGAGGCGGGTGGACAAACAAAAACCCACAAATTCTGACAAACTCCAAGCATTGATTATGCAAGAATGGGCTGTCATCAGTCAGGATGTGGCCCAGAAGTTAATTGACAGCATGACAGGGCGGATTGCAGAGGTCTTGAAAAAGAAGGGACAACACTGCAAATATTGACTCTTTGCATAAACTTAATGTAATTGTGAATAAAAGCCTTTGACACTTATGGAATGCTTGTAATTATCCTTCAGTATACCATAGTAACATCTGACAAAAATATCTCATAACACTGAAGCAGCGAACTTTGTGAAGACCAATACTTGTGTCATTCTCAAAACTTTTGACCATGACTGTACAATGTTTGTTTGGTTGCCGTAATTTCTGTTAATGCATTCAATACATTATTATTCGTGTTTTTGTTTTTCATTGTCGGTGTGGACAAGTTGTTTGCACAACCTAGGCTACACTTGTGTGAGAAACAAGTTTTAGTATATTTCGTTCCATTTACGAGTTGTCAATTTATTCATGGTGTTTTGTTTGGAGCGCTCCTGTCAATGTTGAGTAAGGACACGCACCTGATTATGCATAGAAGTAGGCCTATAGGCTACCTGGCCTGAGTGCAGATGTGGCTTTTAAATGTGCCCATTTGGGGATCTGATAGTATTTCTGATTGTCTTAAGTCACCACCACTGTGTAGCTTCTCAAAGTAATTTTTTCTTCACCTCAAACAGCAAGTAAACAAAGTCTATTGTCATTCTCAATGGATGTAAAAACAGTTCCTATTTGAAAAATCTTTCCAGCACTCTCCCTTTCGATAACCACTTAGCATGAAAAGGAAAAAAATGTCATGCTCTGATCTGGAAACTAAATAGGCCTACCTGATTACTTCTTATCCCTTGCACAAATAGCCAACAGCTGTGTCTGTTCAGAGCTCACTGGTGCAGAAAACTCTGAGGGTCCAGAATATTTTATACAATGTTGCAAGTTTGTTAGTGCAAGCTTCAGGCTGGACCAAGTTGATACAATGTTTTAAGTTCCTTGCAGACAGGCCATGCGTAGCCAATGTGATTTATTTTTAATCAGGATATTTTCTACATGCAGGCTGCAAAGTTTTTATTTGTTGGCTTTATGTAGGCCATTTTTACATATAGTAGTTGGCAATGGAAGTTACTTTTAGATTTGTATAATTTTCATTTAGATTTAGATATAATTTTTATTAATCACAATGATTGAGATATGTAGACTTTATTATAAAATAAATGAAACTGTTCCACAAAAATGTGCATATGAAAATCATAACTGGCACGCAGATCGGTAGAATTGGTAAGATAAATTGGCACTCCAAATGGGAAAGGTTGCTGACCCCTGGTGTAGCCTATTAGTGGCATCTTCAGGAGCATAATGGCTGAATCTGCAAAGGCCAGCAACAATGGGAGGTGGTGGTTCGGGAAGAGGTTTCTTTCTTCTGGTTAGGCTATCTGATCTCTGGTTCCCTCGAGTCATTTGTGTGTCTTTAATTATTTAATCACAGTGTGCTTAAAGCATCAGACAAGCTCAGTAGCCTACATATAGTTGATTTTATTAAAACACATAGGGTGTCTATATATGGACAAAAAAAATACACGTTTTAAAACAGAAGACACTTGGTCGACCAAGATTTTTTAAAAGTTGGGGACAGCCCTACATCTATCGTCTCACTACGTTGTGAGTGTATATAAAAGAAGGGGAATGAGCATCATAGACTGCATCATTTCAGAATGAGGGGTGCTGTAGCTCTGCCTGTGTTGCTGTTCTGTCTGTCTGGGGTCATGGGGTCAGGGTCAGAGAGAATTACATCACAGTGAAGGGGGACTGAAGCTACAGAGACTACCCACAAACAGAAGACCTGCCGGACCACCATACCTGACATCTGGACAGAGCTGAATGAACTGAACTGCAGCTCCAGAAGAACAAGGTGGAGGAGCTGGAGAGAGAATGCATGTTATGTTAACACCAGAACAATTTATTCTTAGCTATATTATATATTTTAAAAGACAGCCAGTGAGAGTGAGGTGGAGGCGCTGAAGAGGTAACAGTATTTACTGTGTGATCACCCTCTAGTGGTTCTGTATTGAGCTAAAATGAAGAGTCAGAAGGTTAGGGCTTCCTCTATGTGCAAATCTACTTCTCATAACCTTTAATAAAGGCATTACAAAGGCTTAATGTTTGTCTGTCTCATCATTGACTTCATATTTACATTCAGATGCTAGCATTAAACAACTATACCTGCTGCATCCTGATAAAGGTTGAGCTGATATGGCACACTGCTAGGTCTTATCAAATCAGTTGTAACTCCTGCACTGTCTGCTCGCTAGAGAGGCATAAGGTGAGACGAGAAACGGGTCATGAAAAATGGGCACATCTCCAAGAAACATTATCTAAAGGTTAAGTTTCAGTTTAATCCATAGCTTTCTGTAACTACAGTGTTGGAGGCCAGCCTGAGTGCCAGTGAGGAGGAGGCGGAGGTTCTGAAGAGAGAGACTGCAGGTAACACAGACATGGCCCACTGGGCACAGACGTCAGTTCAACGTCTAGTTTTGATTTACATTTGGTTGAGTTTTCAACTAACATGACTTCAACAAAAACATGTCACTGTCATTGAATTTGGGCTAAAAAAAATTATTAAAAATGCTCTTACGTTGATGACTTTCTGCTAATTCAATCAGTTTTCCACATTGATTCAACGTCATCACATTGATTATGGGGTATGAAATGATGTGGAAACAACATTGATTCGACCAGTTTTTGCCCAGTGGGGAACTGGTAAATTGGTTTTCTGAACACTGCTAATGTAACTTTCTAAATGCACTGCATTAATATGTTGTCTTGTGTTTTTCTGTGTTCACAGACATACCAAAAGGTGGCCTTCTCGGTTGGTTTGACTGACTCAGGACCCGTCAATACACAAATCACACTGACCTACAGTAGAATCATCACATCACAACCCAACTGCAGGTAATAACCACACTAATCAACACACACTGAATCCAGCTACAGTCCAACATTATTAACAGTGTCTATGAGAGACAGACAGCGCTGATCTCTCTCTCTGCTTCCCCTCTGATGCAGATATCTTCACAGCACCAGTGAGAGGAGTCTACTACTTTAGGTTCACTGCCAGTCCACAATGGATTGGTGTATAACTTTACCAAAATGACCTGGTTATGTATAATAGGGAACACTGCCGGCGAAGTTGATGTGTACATAACTCATGGATCGTCTCTAGAGCTGAAGCAGGGGGATGTGGTCTACAGGAGTCTCCACCAAGACATGGGTCTCTATGATACTGTTGATAACCACAGCACCTTCAGTGGGCTCCATGCTATTATGCTGTGAAGAACTCAGCTTTATGGATGTGAGCAGTTCTGGGGTTAAAGACCCCAATCTCTTTAACCAATAAACTGCATTCTAAAAAATGCCAGACTTTCTTTTGTACTTCATATTTGTTACTATTATGGGGATGTTGATTTGGTTTTGGAAATGCACATCCTTGTGTGGCCAGTCCCCATTCATCCATAGGTCATTCATTCCACCAACCGGGTGCCTTTTGAGTAGTGTAACTTGGTGAAAGAAACACACACAAAACACGTTTGATTTTTACCTTATTTTAACGTTCTGCAATAAAGAGCACATGTTCAACTTAAAACACGTTTTCATCTCTTAATAACAAATACTATAGTAAGTGCCTGGTTGTTTAGCAACAAAACCAAGGCTTGCGCAACTATGGGGCAAACAGACACAGTTGGCTTAGAATGTGGACAACATGTAACCGATATTTCGTGTCCAATATTTATTGAAAACATAAGTCAATTTGTACAATGAGCACTTGTCTCTCAAATACATCGCTAGTTTTTGGTTAACTAGCTAGCGACTTTTAGCCATATTTGCACTAACGAGCCATTTACGATTCCCCACAACAGGCTGACTTCTGGTGACGTTGTCAGCTAACCTATCTATTAAGTGCCAAATAAAGTCACAGGGTTGACTGTAACTGGGTTAAATCCATCCCCTTGTGCCAGAGGGAATGGAAGTTTGTTGTGTGCAACAGGGAAGTGCTATTAAAAAGTAACTTTTGCAAAAATATTGTAATTGTTCAAACATTTCTAGCCTGTCTATCTATGGGTAACAGGGTTGACATGTTACGTTCGACCCGCTTGGTTTCCCACCACAAAACTACATAAAATGGCCCAAAACAGTAGAAACAGCTGATCTACTTTTACAATATGATTTGACAATTCAAGTTCAATGTTTTTTTTTTTTTTTAAATTAGAAAGTTTCACCACATTATAACGAGGGTTCAGTTCTCCTAACAGGGTCACGTTAAAATGAGGTACAGATGTAAATGAATCACTAATGACATGAAATAAATAATACTCTTCAGAATGACTGTCACTTTGACCACAAGATGGAGCCCCTGTCCTTGAATAACCTCCCTCCAGTCCCTTCTCAACGATTCAGTCACGTCTCAATGATGGTCTTTATTTGTACATCCAAAACAAACAAATCAACAATGGCCTGGAGCCGGCATGTCAATCTCACCATCAAAACTAGTGCTCTTGTTGCGTTAATAAATACATATGGAAAACGCTAGATGTAGAGTTCATACAGTAAGTAGGCTTTCATCATACACAGCATTTGACTGTACCACTATATTGGACTGTACCATTTAGCATTGGACTGTACCATTAGCATTGGACTGTACCATTTAGCATTGGACTGTACCATTTAGCATTGGACTGTCCCACTAGGATTGGACTGTACCACTAGGATTGGACTGTCCCACTAGGATTGGACTGTCCCACTAGGATTGGACTGTCCCACTAGGATTGGACTGTCCCACTAGGATTGGACTGTACCACTAGGATTGGACTGTACCACTAGGATTGGACTGTGCCATGTAGCATTTAGGGCCGGTTTCATCATTAGAACACTTTTGAAGTATGAGAATATCTGACCAACTTTGATTTTGGGTTGAACTATCCCTTTAAGCATCCTTTACATAAATGTATGAGTTAGGATGAATAACTTGTTTGATAGAATACAGACACAAAGACATCACTCATTACACCTGGTGCAGTGAGTTAGACATTAGGACATGACCATGGGACAGCACACACATGCTGATCAGCCACACGCTTTGGAGGGGATATCAGTTAGCAGCGTAGGCCACATAAAAAAAAAAAACCTGTTGGAGACCAGCAAAACACTGCAGTGAAATGAACAGCCATGTTTTAGTGTGTCAGTGTCTCCAATTATCACATCATGGCAATGTACATGATGTTTTAGTTTCCAACAGCCTGCGATGCCAGGTCTCTGATAAAAGAGGTTCAACCTCAGAATATCTCCTGGTTGAATGAAGGTTCAATCATTTAGAGAGTTAAAGGGGGTTGTTGTTCCTGTAAGGATGTCCACATAATTGACAGGGGGCCCGGGCCAATGGCATCAGGGCAGAGAGGAAAGAGCAGGAGTCAGTGTCCAACCACTGTTCACTGTTCCGAGCGGCAGTCCTGTGTTAAGAATGGTAACCAATAGTGAATCCCCAAGGGTGGTTAGGGAAGTTCCACTTCCTCTGTTGAAAATGTATTCGGCCACGTCCCAATCACCTTGAATGGCTTCCTTTCCTCCTTTCCTTTCCTTTCCTTTCCTTTCCTTTCCTTTCCTTTAGGAAGGACCACTGAAGGGTCAATGGACTAGGTAGGATACTACCACATTGCTTTCATCTGCCACACCATATTAATCCCACTCCGTTCCTTCCCCTGTCCACACTTTTCATTTCAGCTTCAGTTGTTTAGAAGGAAAGGAAGCTTTTTAAGACTGTTGGAACGAAGACCAGCACAGAGGACTCAGTGTGCTGTGACTGCCTAAGTAACTCCAACATGGCAGAGTTTTGAGAGAGGTTTGGGAAGCACTACTGGCCGGTAGTAGGTAGAAGGCCTACAGTTCACAGATCAGTAGTTTGGAGAAAGAGCAGCGGTTTTGGTCCAGTTCTGGATCCTCTGCTAGCTCCCCTACTCTTTACCCCCCTCTTCTGGTTGGGATGAAGACTCTGACGGGGCCTTGCTCTTTTCAGCATCCTCTCTTTCACCTGAGAGAGCGAGACAGAGAGAGACACAGAGACACAGAGACAGAGAGACACAGAGACAGAGAGACCGAGAGAGAGACCGAGAGAGAGACCGAGAGAGAAGAAGGGCAGTTGAGTCTGTGTGACTATGTGTGTGTGTGACTGTGTGTGTGTGTGTGACTGTGTGTGTGTGTGACTGTGTGTGTGTGTGTGACTGTGTGTGTGTTTGTGCACACGTCTACGTGTGTGCCGGTGTGCAGGCGTGTGTGAGTGCATGTATAAGCGTGTGTTCAATGCTCTGACCTGATTTGTTGATGTTGAGCTGTGCCAGGTCCTGTGATAGGTCGCTGGGTCCCTGTGCCTCAGGGGATTGTGGGATGTCGTGTACGGCGTTCCGTCGGCCGGTCCGCCGCGAAGCGATGAAGTCTTCATACGTCGCCTCCCCATCAGTCATAGCTGATACACCTCAACATAGCAGGGCCTGGGGGACAGGGGAACACACAGTATAAAACACACACACCCCCTCTGTGTGAGTGTGTGTATGTTCAATTTAAAATGTATGCCGAACAAAAACAATTTATTTAAAAGTTTAACATTACCATACATCTCTATGCACAAGGACTACTTTGAAAAATTGACACAGTAAATAATAAATAAATAAATAAATAACATTTACTGCAGATGCAAAGTTCGGTTACAGAATTAAAGTAAAATCTCCCTCAGTTTTATTCTGTTACCAAACTTTGCATCTGCAGTAAATGTTTATATATCTGCATAGTTCTTCCTGTAAATGTGTTTTTGTACAATTTTCAGTGGACATTTTTAAAAGTAGTCTTTTTGCATAGAGTTGTATAGTTTGTTAAACTTTGGTATACATTTTAAAGTGAAAAAACTGAGTATCAGCATAATTCCGTTACCATGGAATTGCCCTACACCAGGGATCATCAACTAGATTCAGCTACGGGACGAGTTTTTCTTGAGCGGATGGTCGGGGGGCCAGAACATAATTACAAACAATTTGTAGACTGCAAATTGACCGCAAGAAGCTCAAACAGATAGACTGTTTGACTAAAACATAATCATTTCAAACCTTGCTTACATTTGTATATAATCACATCATGTCTCTCTATTATGCGTGGGAATACTTGGGAACAGATGTATTAAATGACAATCACTTGGAGCTGATTTCCTGGTGTTTTTTTGTTGTTTTTTTTACAGTCTTTTATGTCCAACAATTACAATTACACACAAAAAAATTTTTTATATATTTTTTTGCACAGAAAACTTGGGGGGGGGGGGGGCAAATAAAACCACCAGTGGGCTAAATTCAGCCCGCCAGCTGGGGAACCCTGCCCTACACCAGCCATCTGCTGAGTGGAGCCAGACAGTGGTGTGTATTCATAGACGCCAAGGGAAACCAGGCTTCCCCAAATAAATTACCAAGAAATAAAAAAATGCATGTACCTTTCGTCACTCTGTGTTTCATACATTTCCTTCAATTCGCAAGAGAGGCTGAATGTATCTCAGCGGAGAAAGCCTCAGAGCGAGAGAAACAGCGCCCCTCTGTCTCTGTATGTGTAGCCCATCTATCTGATGCTGTGTGGTCAAAAAGAGAATGACATTGTTGCCGCCCGTAGCATTGAACGCAAGGGAAGCCAGCGAGCATTTGGACAACAAGAACAAAAAAAATGTGTACTGCATGACAGAGTCATTCAGGCAACATGAGAGGAGGATGGCATTGGCGTTTCTTTACAAGTAGGGTGATTCAACATGGACAGACAGCATATTTAGTTTACGTTGATTGGACTAAATTGTTTTTGGTATCTTTTAGTTGTCACTAGATTAGCCTAAGCATAGGTGATTAGATGTTAAAATGTTGACGTTGAAATGATGCTGGAATAGTGGAGGCAGGTCCTGTTTTCTTTGTGACTTTCGGAAACTCTCAGTGGTTCTAATCAATAGTTGTTTAGTTGTCCGAAAATGTCGGAAACATTACCTTGCTTGACCATGCAGTAGGTCATGTAACTGTTTGTTACATGCAATATGCTTTGTGGACTCCACCAGACAGAGGTTGCTCTCCGGTTTTGTGATGAAACAAAAGGTGAAGGTTGAATTTATTCTGCCACTGTGTCTTCCTATTGTCTTATATATCACGGTGTCAAGGCATATGAACTAACAGGTTATACAGCAAACAACGCAATCATCACAACACAAAGGTTGCAATTTGGCTTTTTTTTTTCTGGCTTGGCTTCCCCAGTGATTTTCCCCACTCACCGCTGCTGGACCCAGAGGAAAAGCCTCAGTGATCTTTTGGTCAGCACCCAGAGAACCCAGTCCGTACAAACACACTCAGTCAGTGACAACATCACCATCATCACCTTCCCTTATGAACAGTTTTACACCTCTGAAAACCTTTATTCTATCTATATTCTACAATTCTTCCCCCAATGAAGGAAATACTGTTGTTTAGTATTTAGTATTGGACGAAATCCACATCCTTCTTAAAAGAAAGCATGATTTCACATACAGTAACCACAAAGCCTGATGGGGGGTGGGGGGGGTTGAGAGTAAACAGCTGTTGGATAAGTAAACACTGGGTCACTCGCTACTAATGAGGACCCCAGTCACCCCACACTGGTCATACACTGGGGTTCCTTTGGATTGGTTGCTACGCCAACAATACTACAGGGTCTTTTTGTCAGACATAATCGAGAATAAGGTTAACTTGCAGGAAATAAACAGTTCTTACTAAACTAGAGTATTTGCACAGAGTATTTATTTGAGTGTTTACAGTATACAGACAACATCTCATTTATATGTCTAAATGTCCACGTGATCCACATGAATATCCTTATCTTTGTGTCAGAAGCACAAAATCAGGAATTGGAGGGGAACTGAGAGGGACGGCTGATATACAGTACCTATTACTGTAACTAGGCTTGCTGGCTCATCGCTGGTGTGGCGAATACACTTCAGGCTATGACTGCGTGGCCACTCACGCCTCCAACTCAAATCATCAAGTTTGCAGACAACACAACAGTAGTAGGACTTACCAACAATGACAAGACAGCCTACAGGGAGGAGGTGAGGGCCCTGGCGGAGTGGTGCCAGGAAAATAACCTCTCCCTCAACGTCAACAAAACGAAGGAGCTGATCGTGGACTTCAGGAGACAGCAGAGAGAGCACGCCCCCATCCACATCGACGGGACCGCAGTGGAGAAGGTAAAAAGCTTCAAGTTCCTCGGCGTACACGTCACTGGCAATCTGAAATGGTCCACCAACACAGACAGTGTGTTCACCCTGCTATCACCCAGAAGGCGAGGTCAGTACAGGTGCATCAAAGCTGGGACCGAGAGACTGAAAAACAGCTTATATCTCAAGGCCACCAGACAGTTAAATAGTAATCACTAGCCGGCCTCCGCCCAGTACCCTGCCCTGTACCTTAGTCACTGTCACTAGCCGGCTACCACCCGGTTACTCAACCCTGCACCTTAGAGACCACTGCCCTATAGATTCACTGGTCACTTTAATAATGGAGCACTGGTTAAATTAATAAAGTTTACATACTGTTTTACTCATTTCATATGTATATACTGTATTCTAGTCAATGCCATCCTATTTAACTATTGCTTTATATATATATACTATTCTATCCTACAGATATACAAAATATTCTATCCACATACTGTCCATTATGTCTATACATCCCATCACATACATATATACACACATATATATATATATATACAGTACCAGTCAAAAGTTTGGACACACCTACTCATTCAAGGGTTTTTCTTTATTTTTACTATTTTCTACATTGTAGAATAATAGTGAAGAAATCAAAACTATGAAATAACACATATGGAATCATGTAGTAACCAAAAAAAAGTGTTCAACAAATCAAAATATATTTTATATTTGAGATTCTTCAAAGTAGCCACCCTTTGCCTTGATGACAGCTTTGCACACTCTTGGCATTCTCTCAACCAGCTTCATGAGGTAGTCACCTGGAATGCATTTCAATTAACAGGTGTGCCTTCTTAAAAGTTAATTTATGGAATTTCTTTCCTTCTAAATGGTTTGAGCCAATCAGTTGTGTTGTGACAAGGTAAGGGTGGTATACAGAAGATAGCCCTATTTGGTAAAAGACCAAGTCCATATTATGGCAAGAACAGCTCAAATAAGCAAAGAGAAACCACAGTACATCATTACTTTAAGACATGAAGGTCAGTCAATAAGGAAAATGTCAAGAACTTTGAAAGTTTTCTTCAAGTGCAGTCGCAAAAACCATCAAGCGCTATGATGGAACTGGCTCTCATGAGGACCGCCACAGGAAAGGAAGACCCAGAGTTAACTCCAAAAACAATGACAATTTCTCTCAACCAGTGGCATATGGGCTTTTTAGGTGAGCGCTGATGCCACCCTATGATAAGCAGTGCCCACTTTGTCAAAGGCAGGGACGCAAAATATTTATCTTGTCCATTCCCAGCGCGCCTCTCCATTGCTGCGGCACTCCACCAACATTCCGTCAAAAAATATATATAATAAACATAAATCATGTAGCAGATATAGGATATGGCAGAAATAATATGCAGCCTTTTCTTTAACCTACAGGCTGGCGATAAAATGTATGACAATGTAATGACACAAACTTTTTAGGATACATCATGCAGGTTTCTCTGTTCAAATACACTGGGAACACTAAAATAACACATCCTAGATCTGAATGAATGAAATAATATTATTAAATACTTTTCTTTACATAGTTGAATGTGCTGACAACAAAATCAAACAAAAATTATCAATGGAAATCAAATGTATCAACCCATGGAGGTCTGGATTTGGAGTCACCCTCAAAATTAAAGTGGAAAACCACACTACAGGCTGATCCAACTTTGATGTAATGTCCTTAAAACAAGTCAAAATGAGGCTCAGTAGTGTGTGTGGCCTCCACGTGCCTGTATGACCTCCCTACAACACATGGGCATGCTCCTGATGAGGTGGCAGATGGTCTCCTGAGGGATCTCCTCCCAGACCTGGACTAAAGCATCCGCCAACTCCTGGACAGTCTGTGGTGCAACGTGGCGTTGGTGGATGGAGCGAGACATGATGTCCCAGATGTGCTCAATTGGATTCAGGTCTGGGGAACGGGCGGGCCAGTCCATAGCATCAATGCCTTCCTCTTGCAGGAACTGCTGACACACTCCAGCCACATGAGGTCTTGCATTAGGAGGAACCCAGGGCCAACCGCACCAGCATATGGTCTCACAAGGGGTCTGAGGATCTCATCTCGGTACCTAATGGCAGTCAGGCTACCTCTGGCGAGCACATGGAGGGCTGTGCGGCCCCCCAAAGAAACTGACCCACCGCCAAACCGGTCATGCTGGAGGATGTTGCAGGCAGCAGAACGTTCTCCACGACGTCTCCAGACTCTGTCATGTTTGTCACATGTTCAGTGTGAACCTGCTTTCATCTGTGAAGAGCACAGGGCGCCAGAGGCGAATTTGCCAATCTTGGTGTTCTCTGGCAAATGCCAAACGTCCTGCACGGTGTTGGGCTGTAAGCACAACCCCCACCTGTGGACGTCGGGCCCTCATACCACCCTCATGGAGTCTGTTTCTGACCGTTTCGAGCAGACACATGCACATTTGTGGCCTGCTGGAGGTCATTTTGCAGGGCTCTGGCAGTGCTCCTCCTGCTCCTCCTTGCACAAAGGCGGAAGTAGCAGTCCTGCTGCTGGGTTGTTGCCCTCCTACGGCCTCCTCCACGTCTCCTGATGTACTGGCCTGTCTCCTGGTAGCGCCTCCATGCTCTGGACACTACGCTGACAGACACAGCAAACCTTCTTGCCACAGCTCGCATTGATGTGCCATCCTGGATGAGCTGCACTACCTGAGCCACTTGTGTGGGTTGTAGACTCCGTCTCATGCTACCACTAGAGTGAAAGCACCGCCAGCATTCAAAAGTGACCAAAACATCAGCCAGGAAGCATAGGAACTGAGAAGTGGTCTGTGGTCACCACCTACAAAACCAGTCCTTTATTGGGGGTGTCTTGCTAATTGCCTATAATTTCCACCTGTTGTCTATTCCATTTGCACAACAGCATGTGCAATTTATTGTCAATCAGTGTTGCTTCCTAAGTGGACAGTTTGATTTCACAGAAGTGTGATTGACTTGGAGTTACATTGTGTTGTTTAAGTGTTCCCTTTATTTTTTTGAGCAGTGTATGAATATTTGACAAGCTGATCATAGCGAATAAGAAAATACTTCTGCATTTCCCACTGTGTAAACACATTGCAAATAGGCTCAGGATAAAGCCTCCTGATAAAGTTGGGTAGCTGATATTTAGAGCTTAAAATAGCTAAATTGATTAGTCACAGGAGGCGGTGGGCTTACCACATTGATGGGAATTCATAAAATGTCATGGGGGGTGTGGGAGGGGGGGGGGTGTTTTACAAACAGTAGGTCTACCATAGATGGGCATTCCTAAAATTAAATTTCAGGCGACACTGTAGGCCAGGGATGGGCAATCCCTGTTGCCCATCCCTGCTGTAGACTACACAGTGCCTTGCAAAAGTGTTCATCCCCCTCGGCGTTTTTCCTACTTTGTTGCATTACAACCTGTAATTTAAATTGATTTTTATTTGGATTTCATGTAATGGACATCCACAAAATAGTCCAAATTGGTGAAGTGAAATGAAAAAAATAACTTGTTTCAAAAAATTCGAAAAAATAAATAACGGAAAAGTGGTGCGTGCATATGTATTCACCCCCTTTGCTATGAAGCCCCTAAATAAGATCTGGTGCAACCAATTACCTTCAGAAGTCACATAATTAGTTAAATAAAGTCCACCTGTGTGCAATCTAAGTGTCACATGATCTCAGTATGTATACACACACCTGTTCTGAAAGGCCCCAGAGTCTGCAACACCACTAAGCAAGGGGCACCACAGAGCAAGCGGCACCATGAAGACCAAACATCTCAGGGACAAAGTTTAACCAATTACCTTCAGAAGTCACATAATTAGTTAAATAAAGTCTACCTGTGTGCAATCTAAGTGTCACATGATCTGTCACATGATCTCAGTATATATGCACCTGTTCTGAAAGGCCCCAGAGTCTGCAACACCACTAAGCAAGGGGCACCACTAAGCAAGCGGCACCATGAAGACCAATGAGCTCTCCAAACAGGACAGGGACAAAGTTGTGGAGAAGTACAGATCAGGGTTGGGTTATAAAAAAATATCAGAAACTTTGAACATCCCACGGAGCACCATTAAATCCATTATTACAAAATTTAAAGAATATGGCACCACAACAAACCTGCCAAGAGAGGGCCGCCCACCAAAACTCACAGACCAGGCAAGGAAGGCATTAATCAGAGAGGCAACAAAGATAACTCTGAAGGCGCTGCAAAGTTCCACAGCGGAGATTGGAGTCTCTGTCCATAGGACCACTTTAAACCGTACACTCCACAGAGCTGGGCTTTACGGAAGAGTGGCCAGAAAAAAGCCACTGCTTAAAGAAAAAAATAAGCAAACACGTTTGGTGTTCGCCAAAAGTCATGTGGGAGACTCCCCAAACATATGGAAGAAGGTACTCTGGTCAGATTAGACTAAAATTGAGCGTTATGGCCATCAAGGAAAACGCTGTGTCTGGCGCAAACCCAACACCTCTCATCACCCCGAGAACACCATCCCCACAGTGAAGCATGGTGGTGGCAGCACCATGCTGTGGGGATGTTTTTAATCGGCAGGGACTGGGGAAACTGGTCAGAATTGAAGGAATGATGGATGGCGCTAAATACCGGAAAATTCTTGAGGGAAACCTGTTTCAGTCTTCCAGAGATTTGAGACTGGGACGGAGGTTCACCTTCCAGCAGGACAGTGACCCTAAACATACTGCTAAAGCAACACTCGATTGAAACATTTAAATGTCTTGGAATGGCCTAGTCAAAGCCCAGACCTCAATCCAATTGAGAATCTGTGGTATGACCTAAAGATTGCTGTACACCAGCGGAACCCATCCAACTTGAAGGAGCTGGAGCAGTTTTGCCTTGAAGAATGGGCAAAAATCCCAGTGGCTAGATGTGCCAAGCTTATAGAGACATACCCCAAGAGACTTGCAGCTGTAATTGCTGCAAAAGGTGGCTCTACAAATATTGACTTTGAGGGGGGGGGGTGAATAGTTATGCACGCTCAAGTTCTTTTTTTTGGGTCTTATTTCATTGTTTGTTTCACAAGAAAAAATATTTTGCATCATCTTAGTGGTTGGCATGTTGTGTAAATCAAATGATACAAACCCCCCAAAAATCTATTTTAATTCCAGGTTGTAAGGCAACAAAATAGGAAAAATGCCAAGGGGGGTGAATACTTTCGCAAGCCACTGTACCTCAGTAAGCACGGACTGACGCTGACGGCTTTTGGACGTCCTTTTTATGCCCTGTCCGGACTGCACTTGTATTTTTGGTGCAGTCCGGACCAGCCTTGATTTCCACATAAGTTATTTTTCGTCCGGTCCGAACCAATCAGATTTTGGACCAGCCTTGATTTTGCCCAAACATAGACGTCTATAAATTGCATATTTTCAACTTTCATTCAGAACCGAAAATGAACCTGATTTCAACGTCCGGAAAATACATATTTTCACCTTTCACTCAGAGCCTAAATTGAATACCTTCAATATCTGGAAAAATACGTATTTCAGACGTCTTTACAACGTCATTTTGCTTACTGTGACTATTCTTGTAGAGGCTGCAATTTTAAAGTCTCACCTAGGGCAGCAGAAAGGACAGGACCGGCCCTGATGCAAGGCTTGGGAATCTCTCCTCCTCTGCCCCCCCCCCCCCCCATGATGATATTTCTCTAATTCATTTTGAACGAATGTGGACTAGAGCACAACAGTGAGTGCATTTTGTTGTTACAACGTTTACATGCACACTCATAATTAGATACTAAAACGGATTATAGCAGTAGGCAGATTATGCAAGTCATGTAAACACTGTACGATGATTATCTTAAATCGGCATAAGGTCAAAATGGAAGTAAGCATACGCCGATTAAAACACCTGATTTTCTGAGCAAGCTTTGTAATTATTAGGACGTGTAAACACCTTAATCAAATCTAATAAAATCTAATTTTATGTCACATGCGCCGAATACAACAGGTGTAGACCTTACAGTGAAATGCTTACTTACAAGCCCTTAACCAACAATGCAGTTAAGAAAAATAAGTGCTAATTATACAATAGATAAGTAAGACAATGCAAATAGTCCAGGTAGCCATTTGATTAGCTGTTCAGGAGTCTTACGGCTTGGGGGTCAAAGCTGTTAAGAAGCCTTTTGGATCTAAATTTGGCACTCCGGTACCACTTGCCGTGCGGTAGCAGAGAGAACAGTCTATGACTAGGGTGGCTGGAGTCTTTGACAATTTGTAGGGCCTTCCTCTTTTTTTAAATTTTATTTAACCTTTATTTAACCAGGTAAGCCAGTTGAGAACAAGTTCTCATTTACAACTGCGACCTGGCCAAGATAAAGCAAAGCAGTGCGATAAAAACAACAACACAGAGTTACATATGGGGTAAAACAAAACAAAGTCAAAAATACAACAGAAAATATATATACAGTGTGTGCAAATGTAGCAAGTTATGGAGGTAAGGCAATAAATAGGCTATAGTGCAAAATAATTACAATTAGTATTAACACTGGAATGCTAGATGTGCAAGAGATTATGTGCAAATAGAGATACTGGGGTGCAAAAGAGCAAAATAAATAACAATATAGGGATGAGGTAGTTGGGTGGGCTAATTTCAGATGGGCTGTGTACAGGTGCAGTGATCGGTAAGGTGCTCTGACAACTGATGCTTAAAGTTAGTGAGGGAGATAAGAGTCTCCAGCTTCAGAGATTTTTGCAATTTGTTCCAGTCATTGGCAGCAGAGAACTGGAAGGAATGGCGGCCAAAGGAATGTGTTGGCTTTGGGAATGACCAGTGAGATATACCTGCTGGAGCGCAGACTACGGGTGGGTGCTGCTATGGTGACCAATGAGCTAAGTTAAGGCGGGGATTTGCCTAGCAGTGATTTATAGATGGCCTGGAGCCAGTGGGTTTGACGACGAATATGTAGTGAGGACCAGCCAACAAGAGCGTACAGGTCACAGTGGTGGGTAGTGTATGGGGCTTTGGAGACAAAACGGATGGCACTGTGATAGACTACATCCAATTTGCTGAGTAGAGTGTTGGAGGCTATTTTGTAAATGACATCGCCGAAGTTAAGGATCGGTAGGATAGTCAGTTTTACGAGGGCATGTTTGGCAGCATGAGTGAAGGAGGCTTTGTTGCGAAATAGGAAGCAGATTCTAGATTTAACTTTGGATTGGAGATTCTTAATGTGAGTCTAGAAGGAGAGTTTACAGTCTAACCAGACACCTAGGTATTTGTAGTTGTCCACATACTCTAGGTCAGACCCGTCGAGAGTGGTGATTCTAGTCGGGTGGGCAGGTGCCAGCCGCGTTCGATTGAAGAGCATGCATTTAGTTTTACTAGTGTTTAAGAGCAGTTGGAGGCTACTGAAGGAGTGTTGTATGGCATTGAAGCTCATTTGGAGGTTAGTTAACACAGTGTCCAATGAAGGGCCAGATGTATACAAAATGGTGTCGTCTGCGTAGAGGTGGATCTGAGAGTCACCAGCAGCAAGAGCGACATCATTGATATACACGGAGAAAAGAGTTGGCCCAAGAATTGAACCCTGTGGCACCCCCATAGAGACTGCCATAGGTCCAGACAACAGGCCCTCCGATTTGACACATTGAACTCTATCTGAGAAGTAGTTGGTGAACCAGGCGAGGCAGTCATTTGAGAAACCAAGGCTATTTAGTCTGCCAATAAGAATGCGGTGGTTGACAGAGTCGAAAGCCTTGGCCAGGTCGATGAAGACGGCTGCACAGTACTGTCTATTATCGATCGCGGTTATAATATCGTTTAGGACCTTGAGTGTGGCTGAAGTGCACCCATGACCAGCTCGGAAACCGGATTGCATAGCGGAGAAGGTACGGTGGGATTCGAAATGGTCGGTGATCTGTTTGTTAACTTGGCTTTCAAATACTTTCGAAAGGCAGGGCAGGATGGATATAGGTCTGTAACAGTTTGGATCTAGAGTGTCACCCACTTTGAAGAGGGGGATGACCGCGGCAGCTTTCCAATCTCTGGGGATCTCAGACGTTACGAAAGAGAGGTTGAACAGGCTAGTAATAGGGGTTGCGACAATTTCGGCAGCTAGTTTTAGAAAGAAAGGGTCCAGATTGTCTAGCCCAGCTGATTTATAGGGGTCCAGATTTTGCAGCTTTTTCAGAACATCAGCTGTCTGAATTTGTGTGATGGAGAAGCGTGGGGGGGGCATGGGCAAGTTGCAGCGGAGGGTGCAGAGTTGGTGGCCGGGGTAGTGGTAGCCAGGTGGAAAGCATGGCCAGCCGTAGCAAAATGCTTGTTGAAATTCTCGATTATTGTAGATTTATCGGTGGTGATAGTGTTTCCTAGCCTCAGTGCAGTGGGCAGCTGGGAGGAAGTGCTCTTATTCTCCATGGACTTTACAGTGTCCCAAAACACACCACCTGGTATAGTGGTCCTGGATGGCAGTAGGCTTGGCCCCAGTGATGTACTGGGCCGTACATACACACTACCCTCTAACGTGCCTTGTGGTCGGAGGCCGAGCAGTTGCCATACCAGGCAGTGATGCAACCAGTCAGGATGCTCTCGATGGTGCAGCTATATAACTTTTTGAGGATCTGAGGACCCATGCCAAATCTTTTCAGTCTCCTGAGGGGGAATAGGCTTTGTTGTGCCCTCTTCACGACTGTCTTGGTGTGTTTGGATCATGATAGTTTGTTGGTGATGTGGACACCAAGGAACTTGGCGTTCCAGTGGTGCATTTGATCTGCGCATGTGCTAACACCAGCCGAGCGAAGTGTGCTCGGTACAACTGAATGTATGGGTCTTTAAGAAGTCGTTTTCACATACAAACTTTATATGTCCGAACTCAGAATAAAATATGCTTCCCAAAAATAACATGTTCGCTGTGGTAGAAATAACGTTTATTTTGATTGGCGATGTTCTACATTTCAGAGCGCCATCAGGTAGCCTGATTTCAGATGTGTCCATGTAAACAGGGTTAATAGGGAAATCGTTCTTGCAAAGCATGTAAACGTTTTAATCGAACTATTAATAATCTGACTATCCACAATCGCATTATTGTGTACATGTAACCGTACTCATTTTAATGTTCCAACCCTGTAATAGCATTAACGTCCGCTGTTTGGCAACATTGTAATCAAATTTGTGGCGATGTATCATTTGTATAACAAGGGGACGAGTTTCAACACGCCTAAATCAAAACAGCAGACAATATCGGTTAGCATTGACAAAGACTTCTCTAAAATCTGTAGTTTGACAGCCTTTGAGGCACAGCGAAAGCGGCACCATTTAAACCGATTACATACACCGAAATTGAAGTTTGAAATGTTATTAAATCTTACCCTGTGTGTTGAGGACTTCCAAAAAAGCTGCTTTGCACGGTTAATCACACAGCGACATAAGCGGTCGTTAGTTTTCCGTCGCATCTACAGATGCAACTGCGCACGTGGGTATGACGTTTGCGCGTTGGGCACGGTTCGTGCACTGGCTCGCCTGTTTAATTAGTATACTAATGCAAGATGTAGAAGACCTATTTTAATAAATGTCATAAAATGACGTTATTCTTATTATTTCTTAGCCTAATAATTGATCTTCACGACTCAATATCAGATAAAAACATCTGATAGGCCTACTATTAGGAATGAGAAACTACAGATATTTTCAGTTCCCTGTTTTCTTTTCTAATATTGTCAACGTGTGTGTGTGTCAAAGATACAGAGAAAGCGCGCACTCAGCAGTCAGTGTGTGAGATACTTGTGAGTGTAATGTTTACTGTTCTTAAAAAAAAATATTTATATCACTTTTGTTTATCCATTTCACTTGCTTTGGCAATGTAAACATATGTTTCCCATGGCAATAAAGCCCTTAAATTGAAACTGAATTGATACTGACCGGCACAGACAAGAAGCAGGTCCGAGTTTGGGAAAGCCTCTCCTAGACAAGTCAGTTGCTACCTACCTCAATGGTTGCAACAGGAGCGACCGACGCAGACAAGCGAGATGGAGCGCTTTGAGAGTAAGACGTTTAACGCTAGTAATTAATAAATTGAGGACATAACCAGTTATCGATTTTACTGTTTAATAAATGTAGTTTTTTTTAATGCGACTTCGTATTTTGTGTTGATTTTCGGGGATTTTCTTTACCGACATCTTTATTTACTGTGTCTAGCCAAAACGGGGCGGACTAGTCTATGACTAGCTAGGGTGTTATGATAACATTGGTGGCACTGGTTGTTCATAATTAATGCTTTTACATTGATTTGAATAGTTGATTGCTATTTGGTAACTCAGAATCTATTTGATAGCCTTACATTTAGGCCACAGCGTTTGAGGAAAGGTCGTAATGTATGCTTGGAATGGCAGCCTCATGCTTACCGTCTAGCTAACATTGATCTACCGGTAGGTTATTCCATCTCACAACCAAAACAATAGCCTAAAAAGGGGCCTGGCAAAACCTACATGTAAAAATGCATTCCAGTCAAAAAAGTCACTTTCTGACCAATTCTCCCATGGGCAAACATGTATGGAAAGGGACTCTGTAAAAAAGTGTTGGAATTCAAAAGGATTTACCCTATAGATAGAATGAAGCATATTCTGACTATAGGGTAAATCCTTTTGAATTCAGTCATTTTTACAGCATCCCTTTGCAAACATGTTTACCCATGGAATAATTGGTCAGAAAGTAACTTTTTGGACTTGAATGTATAAAGGTGCTCAAAGTTGACCTATTTTGCATACCATACCATGAGACATCCATGTCATCATCACTGGAAAAGATATAAACGGTTTAGTTTGATATCATTTAAAAGCTTACAAACAGGGTTGCCAAACTATTTTTTTAATGACATTTGTAACCTTTAACGTCAATTATCTCAACTCTGATTTTTTTCATATTCGCATATGTAGTTGCTATTAGACCCTACTTTACCTTATCTGAGGTGTTTGTTGTGCCTGCCGTCGGTTGATACACAACAAGCTCTTGAATACAGGGTGGGTGTCATTTCAATCAGCGAAATAGATTTCATAAAATGGACATATCCCTTCAAACCACTGCAATTTAGCTGGTACATTACATTTTAAATTGAATTGAAATTTAAACTTCTAATTAATACCACAAAGATGGCCGCCGGTCCACCCACCATCGAATGTCAACTTCTTCGTCTTCTTCTCCTATGATGTCATGGCGGTCCGCAAACAATAGTTTAAGTGGGAATGTACGCTCAATCATGATCTGTCCAATTATGTACTACTGTGTAAATAAAATTAAAAACCAAATAAATCCCTAACTTCTACCACACCCTCCCCCCAAAACCCCTCCCCAACCCCATTCAACTTTATCTACATCATGCTTTTCCATTTTCAGAATCTTCTCTTGCTGAGCCTGGCTACCACACAATATTAACAATCTTCCCTTTCCAATGAACCAAACTAACTCTTTCTCTATGTCATTAGTTAGTCGGATAGGGTGTAAGTGAGGCCCTGTGGTCTCATCAAACACTATCACCACTTTCCACTCCAATACATCACTACTCTTGCTTCCTACCTTGGCCCTCTTTATGCTTTCTTTACTAGACGCTCCACTTCTTTCTGTATCATGATCTCTCTTCTTCCTGTGTCTTTCCACTACCGACCTTTCCGGTCCATGACCCTCATCCTATCGCAGCATACCATCAGAACTGACCCCCATATGGTTCGCATTCCATCACAGCTGTTGCTTCACCAGCCTTTCCTCCATTTCCTCCGCACTACTGCCCACCATTTCCCATTAACCTCTAACCACATTTCTGCAATAGCAAAACAAGATTCAGCGATGATCAAACAACTCTCACTTGTGGTCTCGTTAGTTTCTAGTCTCAGTTCTCTGCCCTCGACTCTCGCCCGTCTCTCCACCCAAGGAGAAGTTCCTGAGGGTGTCCCCCGAATCTCAACTTAAATGGTCATGTGTATTCTATGATCTGTATTTCAATAGGTTTCCTATGGAGGATTGACAATATAATTTAAAACAACAAATAATATTCCCATTCAAGTCAACATTCTCTGATCAGATGTGGGCCTCCATCTTTGTGGTACCATTTAAAAAGTTGAAATTTCAATTTTATTCCCATTTTAGGACATTTATCAGCCAAAACATAACACCCAGCCTATATTCATTGTCTCAACTGATGGCAGGCACAACACAAAAAACCTCAGATGATGTCAAATAATGTCTAAGCTACAACATAGGCTAAGCAAATATGGAGAAATACTTTTTTCTGAGTTTACAGGTTTTTAGATAATTTACGTTTTAATAGGTTACAACATTTTACTTTTTATTAAACAACATTTTAAAATAGTTTGACAACTCTGTAAGCTTTTAATATGATGTCAATCTCAACCGTTTATCTTTTCCAGTGATGAAGACATGGATGTCTCATGGTATGGAGGGGTATGCAAAATAGGTCAACTTTGAGCACCTTTATTATCTTTGAGAACCTTTTATCTATTTTTGGCATTCAGGTCCAAAAAGTCACCTTTTGAGCACTTCTACCAGAGGAGGTTGGTGGCACCTTAATTGGGGAGGACGGGCCCGTGGTAATGGCTGGAGCGCCTTAGGTGGAATGGTATCAAATACATCAAACATATGGTTTCCATGTGTTTGATGCCATTCCATTCGCGACGTTCCAACTATTTATTATGAGCAGTCCTCCCCTCAGCAGCCTCCACTGCTTTCTACCTAGAGTTTATAGCTTTTAGACTATGTATCTATGTCTTAAAGAAATGTATTAAACAAGTTTGATTGCGTTAAACGGCAACCAGGCAAAGTGTCCGTACTGATTGTTTGATAACAAAAAGAGAGAGAGAGAGAGAGAGAGAGAAGGGTTTGTTCAGTATGATTGGAACCTTTATAAATGATGATTTAAGAGTCGACCTGCCCCATCTCTTAGTTATAGCTTACAGGAGCAGATTTTCATTCTCATATACAGTAAAATACACAACACAGACACAAACCTCTCTATGTCCCTCACACATTCAGTGGAGGCTACTGAGGGGAGGACTGCTCATAATAATGGCTGGAATGGAGTAAATGGAATGGCATCAGACATGTTTGATACCATTCCATTGACTCCATTCCAGCCATTATTATGAGCAGTCCTCCCCTCAGCAGCCTCCACTGACTTCTACAATGGGAAAATATGTATGGAAGGTTTCGTTGAAATCAAAAGGTGTGCTGTCAGAAAGTGATGGAATTCAAATGGATTTACCCTATATAGTCAACTATATTATGCAGTTTATTTATGCTATTTTGAACCAGTGCATTATAGTGTTTGTTACTTGAATACATTTAGCTTGATCCTGGCTTTGATGTTGCAGGCTGAGAATTTATAATAAAATTAGATAAAGTAAATTTCACACAAACCAACAAATGACATTGCGATGTACAGAAGGCGAAACACTCCATCCATTCCTTCCTGCACTGACGTGTTGGAGGCTCCGCCCTCCAACGGAGATCTGATCCCTTGTAAATTCTGTGGAAGGACCTTCTACACTAAAGTTCTGGTAAGACACACACACACACACACACACACACACACACACACACACACACACACACACACACACACACACACACACACAGAGAGATTTGTGTACAGATTAATGTTGCTTTCTCTGATGAGCTACAGCTGGCTCACTGATATACATATCCCCCATGCTTCATAATTACACCCTTCCCTCTGCAGCAGAGTAAAACTGGGATTATGTTTTGATACCGAACACTGGTGAGGTTAAATAGCCATGTTTACAGTAGCTAGAAATGTGGAGGCGGTAATGAAATAATGACCACTGTCTGTGTTTTGGTGATCGTTTCCACGGCAGTGGAAGGACAGAGTCTGCAGCAGCTGCTAGTCATTCTGTTGTTGTGTTGCTACAGGGATGTGTTGCTACAGGGATGTAGCTCAGTTGATAGAGCATGGCGTTTGCAACGCCAGGGTTGTGGGTTCGATTCCCACAGGGGGCCAGTATACAAAAATATGTATTCACTAACTGTAAGTCGCTCTGGATAAGAGCGTCTGCTAAATGACTAAAATGTAAAAATGTAAAAATGCTGACTGAGTTAAGGTGTAGCTCCCTTCAGAGGGTAGCAATCTACACACACACACAGCTCTATTTCTGTGACATTTCAGGACTTTTTTGGGGAGTTTGACCATTACACATCTTATTTTCCCTAACCCTTAACCTTAACCCCAAAACCCAAAACCTAACCATTGAGCTTAAAATAGCATTTGAACAAATTCAGGACATGAAAAAAGGCATGACTTTTTTCAAAAAAGTTGTTGTTTTCCTACCTCGTCAGGACATTCGGGTGAATTGTTGGGTCACTGGGGCCCTGATAAGGTAGGAAAACAAGTACACACACACACACACACACACACACACACTCTATAGCAGTTGCATGTGTGTATTGAGGTTTAAATCTCCCTGTCCCTTTCCTTGTCCCCCTGTAGAAGAAACATACCCCCATCTGTCAGAAAGCAGCAGCTAAGAAGAGGAAGGTGTTTGACTCTGGCAAGCAGAGAGTTGAGGGAACAGAGATCTCCACTATCAAACCCATCAAACCAAAGGTGAGACAACACAATATAACACACGGTTCATCATAAGAAAACAGCTCCAATAACCATACCATGACTACTGTGAAAGAGGCTGTTGAAGGGACCTAGTGATGAATTTAACTAAGACAAAGACCCACTCTACTGTAAAACAAGCCCACATTTGTTAGCTAAATGTGACCTACACAATATATACAAAAGTATGTGGACACCCCTTCAAATTAGTGGATTCGGCTATTTCAGCCACACCCGTTGCTGACCGGTGTATAAAATTCGAGCACACAGCCATGGAATCTCCATAGACAAACATTGGCTGTAGAATGGCCTTACTGAATAGCTCAGTGACTGTCAACGTGGCACCGTCATAGGATGCCACCTTTCCAACAAGTCAGTTCGTCAAATTTCTGCCCTGCTAGACCTGCCCTGGTCAACTGTAAGTGCTGTTATTGTGAAGTGGAAATGTCTAGGAGCAACAACGGCTCAGCCGCTTAAGTGGTAGGCCACACAAGCTCACAGAACGGGACCGCAGAGTGCTGAAGCGCGTAGCACGTAAAAATCGTCTGTCCTCGGTTGCAACACTCACTACCGAGTTCCAAACTGCCTCTGGAAGCAACGTCAGCACAAGAACTGTTCGTCGGGCGCTTCATGAAATAGGTTTCCATGGCCGAGCAGCCGCACACAAGCCTAAGATCACCATGCGCAATGCCAAGCGTCGGCTGGAGTGGTGTAAAGCTCGCTGCCATTGGACTCTGGAGCGGTGGAAATGCTTTCTCTGGAATGATGAATCACGCTTCACCATCTGGCAATCCGACGGACAAATCTGGGTTTGGCGGATGCCAGGAGAACGCTACCTGCCCGAATGCATAGTGCCAACTGTAAAGTTTGGTGTAGGAGGAATAATGGTCTGGGGCTGTTTTTCATGGTTCTGGCTAGGCCCCTTAGTTCCAGTGAAGGGAAATCTTAACGCTACAGCATACAATGACATTCTAGACGATTCTGTGCTTCCAACTTTGTGGCAACAGTTTGGGGAAGATCATTTCCTGTTTCAGCATGCCCCTGTGCACAAAGCGAGGTCCATACAGAAATGGTTTGTTGAGATCGGTGTGGAAGAAATTGACTGGCCTGCACAGATCCCTGACCTCAACCCCATCAAACACTTTTAGGATGAATTGGAACGCCGACTGCGAGCCAGGCCTAATCGCCCAACATCAGTGCCTGACCTCATTAATAGTCTTGTGGCTGAATGGAAGCAAGTCCCCGCAGCAAAGGGGAGACCAACTCCATATTAATGCCCATGATTTTGGAATGAGATGTTCGACGAGCAGGTGTCCACATACATTTGGTCATGTAGTGTATCATAATTTCTGTTTCCAGATGATTTATTATATACCTTAAACAACTTATGTATTTCAATCACAAACTTCTACCACCACCACTAGGGCTGTGATAGTAAGTTGAATAGGCGTTATTTTACATATGTTTGTGTGGTTTCGAAACACATCATTGCTGTGTGTATATAAAGCTAGAGTACTGAGTATTCAAACGGCCATTTTGTTTTTTTTCTATCTTGCTCTATTGTATCTGAAGCACTATTAGAACCAGTAGCGCGACGTCGGTAGTGCTGGCCTGGCCATTAACACTGTCTTGATACCAATGCCATACATTAACCTATAGTAGAAGGTAAAAAAAAAAAAAGCTAAATACTTGTGTGTTATCATTCATATGGAACAGATCATAACTATGAGACGGAGACAAAGTATCTATCGTGTTGGAAAATCCCATGTTCTCAGAATATCATCTGACCAATCAAAGACTGTCATCTGACAACTGCATGAACTAATCCCCTTCAATTATCTCCCTATACTCTAACAGACATGTTTGAAATGAACTTTTTTCAATCAATCCATTTTCGAAACTGGAAAGGTCATTCTGGTCTAAGCTGTATGTGCTTGGGCCTTCCAGAGCAGAGCTTGGCTCCTAGCCTGGTCCCAGATCAGTCTGTATGTTCTTTAGCTAAACTCCTCAGACTTACTTGTTGTGTAGTCTAAATCTAGGTCACATTACATTTACATTTACATTTTAGTCATTTAGCAGACGCTCTTATCCAGAGCGACTTACAGTTAGTGAATACATTTTTTTTTTTTTTTTTTATACTGGCCCCCCGTGGGAATCGAACCCACAACCCTGGCGTTGCAAACGCCATGCTCTATCAACTGAGCTACATCCCTGCCGGCCATTCCCTCCCCTACCCTGGACGACGCTGGGCCAATTGTGCGCCGCCCATGAGTCTCCCGGTCGCGGCCGGCTGCGACAGAGCCTGGATTCGAACCAGGATCTCTAGTGGCACAGTTAGCACTGCGATGCGGCGCCTTAGACCACTGCGCCACTCAGGAGACGTGACATGACAGTAGTCTGATTGACGAGGAGTAGCTAGATGCCTAGTCTATTATCCACTGCTTCTGACGACCTAACCAGAGAGGTCCAGGACCTTAAGAACAGATTGCCGTTCTCCCAGGGTCAGCTTGATGAGTTTTAACAGGAGAACGGCAAGATGACAGCAATCTGTAAATCATTGAGAGAGGACATTTATAATAATAATAATATGCCATTTAGCAGACGCTTTTATCCAAAGCAACTTACAGTCATGTGTGCAAATATTTTTACGTATGGGTGGTCCCGGGGATCGAACCCACTACCCTGGCGTTACAAGCGCCATGCTCTACCAATTGAGCTACAGAGGACCACCCAAATTTACATTTACATCATTTAGCAGACGCTCTTATCCAGAGCGACTTACAAATTGGTGCATTCAACTTATGATAGCCAGTGGGACAACCACATATATACACTGCTCAAAAAATAAAGGGAACACTAAAATAACACATCCTAGATCTGAATGAATGAAATAATCTTATTAAATACTTTTTTCTTTACATAGTTGAATGTGCTGACAACAAAATCACACAAAAATTATCAATGGAAATCAAATTTATCAACCCATGGAGGTCTGGATTTGGAGTCACCCTCAAAATGAAAGTGGAAAACCACACTACAGGCTGATCCAACTTTGATGTAATGTCCTTAAAACAAGTCAAAATGAGGCTCAGTAGTGTGTGTGGCCTCCACGTGCCTGTATGACCTCCCTACAACGCCTGGGCATGCTCCTGATGAGGTGGCGGATGGTCTCCTGAGGGATCTCCTCCCAGACCTGGACTAAAGCATCCGCCAACTCCTGGACAGTCTGTGGTGCAACGTGGCATTGGTGGATGGAGCGAGACATGATGTCCCAGATGTGCTCAATTGGATTCAGGTCTGGGGAACGGGCGGGCCAGTCCATAGCATCAATGCCTTCCTCTTGCAGGAACTGCTGACACACTCCAGCCACATGAGGTCTAGCATTGTCTTGCATTAGGAGGAACCCAGGGCCAACCGCACCAGCATATGGTCTCACAAGGGGTCTGAGGATCTCATCTCGGTACCTAATGGCAGTCAGGCTACCTCTGGCGAGCACATGGAGGGCTGTGCGGCCCCCCAAAGAAATGCCACCCCACACCATGACTGACCCACCGCCAAACCGGTCATGCTGGAGGATGTTGCAGGCAGCAGAACGTTCTCCACGGCGTCTCCAGACTCTGTCACGTCTGTCACGTGCTCAGTGTGAACCTGCTTTCATCTGTGAAGAGCACAGGGCGCCAGTGGCGAATTTGCCAATCTTGGTGTTCTCTGGCAAATGCCAAACGTCCTGCACGGTGTTGGGCTGTAAGCACAACCCGCACCTGTGGACGTCGGGCCCTCATACCACCCTCATGGAGTCTGTTTCTGACCATTTGAGCAGACACATGCACATTTGTGGCCTGCTGGAGGTCATTTTGCAGGGCTCTGGCAGTGCTCCTCCTGCTCCTCCTTGCACAAAGGCGGAGGTAGCAGTCCTGCTGCTGGGTTGTTGCCCTCCTACGGCCTCCTCCACGTCTGCTGATGTACTGGCCTGTCTCCTGGTAGCGCCTCCATGCTCTGGACACTACGCTGACAGACACAGCAAACCTTCTTGCCACAGCTCGCATTGATGTGCCATCCTGGATGAGCTGCACTACCTGAGCCACTTGTGTGGGTTGTAGACTCCGTCTCATGCTACCACTAGAGTGAAAGCACCGCCAGCATTCAAAAGTGACCAAAACATCAGCCAGGAAGCATAGGAACTGAGAAGTGGTCTGTGGTCACCACTTGCAAAACCAGTCCTTTATTGGGGGTGTCTTGCTAATTGCCTATAATTTCCACCTGTTGTCTATTCCATTTGCACAACAGCATGTGAAATTTATTGTCAGCGGATAGGTCTAGAAGGATGAGAGCAGAGGAGAGAGAGTTAGCTTTAGCAGTGCGGAGAGCCTCCGTGACACAGAGAAGAGCAGTCTCAGTTGAATGACCAGTCTTGAAACCTGACTGGTTTGGATCAAGAAGGTAATTCTGAGAGAGATAGCAGGAGAGTTGGCTAGAGACGGCACGCTCAAGAGTTTTGGAGAGAAAAGAAAGAAGGGATACTGGTCTGTTGTTGTTGACATCGGAGGGATCGAGTGTAGGTTTTTTGAGGAGGGGTGCAACTCTCGCTCTTTGAAGACGGAAGGGACATGGCCAGCGGTCAAGGATGAGTTGATGAGCGAGGTGAGGTAAGGGAGAAGGTCTCCGGAAATGGTCTGGAGAAGAGAGGAGGGGATAGGGTCAAGCGGGCAGGTTGTGGGGCGGCCGGCCGTCACAAGTCGCAAGATTTCATCTGGAGAGAGAGGGGAGAAAGAAGTCAAAGGCAGACGTAGGGAGGTTAAAGTCACCCAGAACTGTGAGGGGTGAGCCATCCTCAGGAAAGGAACTTATCAAGGCGTCAAGCTCATTGATGAACTCTCCAAGGGAACCTGGAGGGCGATAAATGACAAGGATGTTAAGCTTGAATGGGCTAGTGACTGTGACAGCATGGAATTTAAATGAGGAGATCGACAGATGGGTCAGGGGAAAAAGAGAGAATGTCCACTTGGGAGAGATGAGGATTCCTGTGCCAACGCCGCGCTGACCAGATGCTCTCGGGTATGCGAGAACACATGGTCAGATGAGGAAAGAGCAGTAGGAGTAGCAGTGTTTTCTGTGGTAATCCATGTTTCCGTCAGCGCCAAGAAGTCGAGGGACTGGAGGGTAGCATGGGCTGAGATGAACTCTGCCTTGTTGGCCGCAGAACGGCAGTTCCAGAGGCTGCCAGAGACCTGGAACTCCACGTGGGTCGTCCGCGCAGGGACCACCAGATTAGAGTGGCAACAGCCACGTGGTGTGAAGTGTTTGTATGGCCTGTGCAGAGGAGAGAACAGGGATAGACAGACACATAGTTGACAGGCTACAGAAAAAGGCTACATTAATGCAAAGGAGATCGGAATGAAATGAACTAAACATCTGGGAAAGCGAGAGAGCGTGGCCTCCCTCACTTACGTTTCACTGAAACACTCAAATATAACTCTCCCAACTTCCACTTTAGAAATTATAGTTGTTGTAAACTACAGCGGTTCTATGTTTCTAGGAATAGACTAACTTAGTTTATTCAGCTAGCTAACTTGGGACAGTATTCTTCCGTGAAAACCGTCCAGGGCACCGAATCCTATGACGCCAAAGCCAACTAGCATGCCAGCCTCCAATAACACGGTTTAGCACCAATACTCGGTTACAACAAACCCCCAGTGTGTTAACACGCCAAGCAGATCATTCGTGTCCGTGTCTAACGTTGTGTAAAGTTTTGGGTTAGTTTTGACAGTTTGAGTGAGTACGTCGTCAACTTATTCAGCCAGTTAGTTAGCTAGAATAGTTAGCATACTAGCTAGCCATTGCTCTCTGCCAAAGAGCTAACCCCTCCTCCCACGGCACGAACACACAGAGAGCCAAGCTAACGTTAACTAGTCACCCATGTCCCGAATTCCCTTGAACGACTCTGGTTACCAGTATGTAAAAACAAAACAAAAATAAATGTAGGTTATAACTTACCCTTAGTAGCTACTGTTAGCCAGTTAAGTGCAAAGCTAGCCACTGAATCGATTCAGCCAGTTCGCGTCTGTCCCAACGGAGAGAACGCGTCTCCAAATATTAAAGCTAGGTCGTTCCAGCTATTGTTTAATTAGCTATCCAGTTAGCTACATTTCGAGTACAGTAGCTAATAACTACCTAACGTTAACGCTTCAGATAATGAGGTTAGAAAAACAGCTGAATGGTAGGTAGCTAGCTGGCATAATCACAGGTACTCTTAAGCGTGAAATAACATCAGTTCTGTATGTGAATCCATGATAACAATGACGGACAGAGAAATCAGATTATCTCGAGGGACAACCAAGGCGGAACAACATGGTTGTGGACGGAATTGGAGAATCTCCACACGAGACCTGGATGGAGTCTGAGGACAAAGTGAGGGAAAACTGAAGATGGAACTTATCCCAGCCATGAAAGCTGCCAGAGCACGTGGGGACATTGCTTACATCCGCTATGACAGGCGCATTGTCCACCCTCCCTCCCAAAAGCTTGGAAGGGATGAGAGAGCCAAGCCTATGGGTTCGTAGCTTCAACCCTGCAGCACACACACACACTTACACACACCAACTGATTAATGGACTGCCGAATGTATGTTTTTCTCTTGCTTTGTTTGCTCTTTTCCATATTATGTCTATCTCTGATAAGCTACCCAGGAAAGGGCTGAAAATAGCCCATATTAATATATGTAGCCTTAGAAATAAAGTTAAATAAATCAATAACTTGCTGACATCAGATAACGTTAATATATTAGCCATTTCTGAGACTCACTTAGATAATTAATTTGATGACACAGACATTTTAGTCGACGCTCTTATCCAGAGTGACTTACAGTTAGTGAGTGCATACATTATATATATATTTTTTTGTTGCATACTGGCCCCTGTGGGAATCAAACCCACAACCCTGGCATTGCAAATGCCATGGTCTACCAACTGAGCTACATCCCTGCCGGCCATTCCCTCCCCTACCCTGGACGAATTGTGCGGCGCCTCATGGGTCTCCCGGTCGCGGCCGGCTACGACAGAGCCTGGATTCGAACCAGGATCTCTAGTGGCACAGCTAGCACTGCGATGCAGTGCCTTAGACCACTGCGCCACTCGGGAGTCAAGTAGCAGTAGCAATACAAGGATATAACATCTATAGAAGAGACAGGAATGGTTATGGAGGAGGTGTTTCTGTATATATTCAGAGCCATATCCCTGTTATGCTTAGAGACGATCTAATGTCTAGTGTTATTGAAGTGTTGTGGTTGCAGGTTCACCTTTTCTTTTGGGGTGTTGCTATATGCCACCAAGTGCTAACAGTCAGTATCTAAATAATATGTGTGAAATGCTTGATAGTGTATGCGATACTTTCTTGGGGACCTGAATATTGACTACTTTTCATCAAGCTATCCGCTCAAGAGGAAGCTTCTCACTGTAACCAGTGCCTGTAATCTGGTTCAGGTTATTAATCAACCTTTACAAACACTACAGGAACAAGATCATCCACATGTATTGATCACATTTTTACTAATACTGTAGAACTTTGTTCTAAAGCTGTATCCGTACCCATTGGATGCAGTGATCACAATATAGTGGATATATCCAGGAAAGCCAAAGTTCCAAAAGCAAAAATATTAGTTGGTCTGATGTGATTAATAAGGAGCATCCAGACACTGCACTTGATGAATTTATGAAATTGCTTCTTCCAATTATTGATAAACATGCACCTGTTAAGAAACTGACTGTTAGAACTGTTATGGCTCCATGGATGGATGAGGAATTGAAAAACTGTATGGTTGAAAGAGATGGGGCAAAAGGAGTGGTTAATAAGTCTGGCTGCAGATCTAACTGGCAAATTGAGAAATTATATGACTAAACTCTACAAAAAGAAGAAACTGTATTATGAAGCCAAGATCAATGATATAAAGAATTATGGAAAAAAACTTTGGAGTACTTTAAATGAAATTATGGGCAGAATGACAAATTCAACTCCATCGTTCATCAAATCAGATGGCTTATTCATCACAAAACCATTTGATGTTGGCAATTATTTTAATGATTATTTCATTGGCAAAGTGAGCAAACTTAGGCAGAAAATGGCAACAACGAACAGTGAGCCATCGTATTCATGCATAAAATAACAAATAATGAAAGAAAAGCATTGCAAGTTTGAATTTTGTAAAGTTAGTGTGGGAGAGGTGGAAAAATTATTATCGATCAATAATGGAAAGTTACTGAGGATGGTAGCTGACTCTATAGCCACTCCTACTGTATCTGTCATATCTTTAATCTGAGCCTAGAGGAAAGTCTTTGTCTTCAGGCCTGGAGGGAAGCCAAAGTCATTCCACTACCCAAGAATGGTAAAGCGGCCTTTACTGGTTCTAACAGTAGACCTATAATCTTGTTGACAGCTCTTAGCAAACTGTTAGATTTTTTTGTTGTTGACCAAATACAATGCTATTTCTCTGTAAACAAATTAACAACAGACTTTCAGCATGCTTATAGAGAAGGTCACTCAATATGTACTGCACTGACAGAATTGACTGATTGGTTGAAAGAAATTGATAATAAGAAGATTGTGGGAGCTGTACTGTTAGATTTCAGTGCAGCCTTTTGATACTATTGACCATAACCTGTTGTTGAGAACTTATGTTTTATGGCTTTTCAACCTCTTCAATATCGTGGATTCAGAGCTATCTATCTAATATAACTCGGAGTGTTTTCTTTTTTGGAAGCTTCTCTAATGACAATCATGTAAAGTGTGGTGTACCACAGGGCAGCTCTCTAGGCCCTCTACTCGTTTCTATTTTTACCAATGACCTGGACCTGGCATTAAACAAAGCATGTGTGTCCATGTATGCTGATGATTCAACCATATATGCATCAGAAACCACAGCTAACCACAGTCACTGAAACCCTTAACAAAGAGTTGCAGTCTGTTTTGGAATGGCTGGCCAGTAATAAACCGGTCCTGAACATCTCTAAAACTAAGAGCATTGTATTTGGTACAAATCATTCCCTATATTTTAGACCTCAGCGGAATCTGGTAATGAATGGTGTGGCTGTTGAACAAGTTGATGAGACTAAATTACTTGGCGTTACCTTAGATTGTAAACTATCATGGTCAAAACATATATACTGAACAAAAATATAAACACAACAATTTATAAGATTTTACTGTTAGAGTTCATAGAAGGAAATCAGTCAATTGAAATAAATAAATTAGGCCCTAATCTATGGATTTCACATGACTGGGCAGGGGCGCAGCCATGGGTGGGCCTGGGAGGGCATAGGCCCACCCACTGGGGAGCCAGGCCCAACCAATCAGAATGAGTTTTTCCCCACAAAAGGGCTTTATTACAGACAGAAATACTCCTCAGTTTCATCAGCTGTCTGGGTGGCTGGTCTCAGACGATCCCACAGGTGAAGAAGCCGGAAGTGGAGGTCCTGGGCTGGCGTGGTTACACGTGCTCTGCGGTTGTGAGGCCGGTTGGACATACTGCCAAATTCTCTAAAACGACATTGGATGCGGCTTATGGTAGAGAAATGAACATTCAATTCTCTGGCAACAGCTCTGGTGGACTTTCCTGCAGTCAGCATGCCAATTGCATGCTCCCTCAACTTGAGTCATTTGTGGCATTGTGTTGTGTGACAAAACTGCACATTTTAGTGGCCTTTTATTGTCCCCAGCACAAGGTGCACCTGTGTAATGATCATGCTGTTTAATCAGCTTCTTGATATGCCACACCTGTCAGGTGGATGGATTATCTTGCCAAAGTAGAAATGGTCACTAACAGGGAAGTAAATACATTTGTGCACAAAATTTGAGAGAAATAAGCTTTTTGTGTGAATGGCAAATTTCTGGGATAATTTTTTTTTGCCCATGAAACCTGGGACCAACACTTTACATGTTGCGTTTTATATTTTTGTTCAGTATAGAGTATAGAGTTAATGGTTGTAAAGATGGGGAGATGTCTGTCCGTAATAAAGAGATGCTCTGCTTTCTTGACACCACACTCCACAAAGCAAGTCCTGCAGGCTCTAGTTTTATCTTATCTTGATTACTGTCCAGTCATATGGTCAAGTGCTGCAAAGAAAGCTCTAGTTAAGCTGCAGCTGGCCCAGAACAGAGCGGCATCTCTTGCTCTTCATTGTAATCAGATGGCTAATATTAATACTATGCATGCCAATCTCTATTGGCTAAGAGTTGAGGAAAAACTGACTGCGTCATTTCTTGTTTTTATAAGAAACATTAATGTGTTGGAAATTTCTAATTGTTTACATAGTCAACTTACGCACAGCACTGATACACACACTTACCCCACCAGACATTATTATTATTATTATTTTTATTTTTATTTTTTTCACCTTTATTTAACCAGGTAAGCCAGTTGAGAACAGGTTCTCATTTACAACTGCGACCTGGCCAAGATAAAGCAAAGCAGTGCAATAAAAACAACACAGAGTTACATATGGGGTAAAAAAACATAAAGTCAAAAATACAACAGAAAATATATATACAGTGTGTGCAAATGTAGCAAGTTATGGAGGTAAGGCAATAAATAGGCTATAGTGCAAAAATAATTACAATATTATTAACACTGGAATGATAGATGTGCAAGAGATTATGTGCAAATAGAGATACTGGGGTGCAAAAGAGCAAAATAAATAACAATATAGGGATGAGGTAGTTGGGTGGGCTAATTTCAGATGGGCTGTGTACAGGTGCAGTGATCGGTAAGGTGCTCTGACAACTGATGCTTAAAGTTAGTGAGGGAGATAAGTCTCCAGCTTCAGAGATTTTTGCAATTTGTTCCAGTCATTGGCAGCAGAGAACTGGAAGGAATGGCGGCCAAAGGAGGTGTTGGCTTTGGGAATGACCAGTGAGATATACCTGCTGGAGCGCAGACTACGGGTGGGTACTGCTATGGTGACCAATGAGCTAAGATAAGGCGGGGATTTGCCTAGCAGTGATTTATAGATGGCCTGGAGCCAGTGGGTTTGACGACGAACATGTAGTGAGGACCAGCCAACAAGAGCGTACAGGTCACAGTGGTGGGTAGTGTATGGGGCTTTAGAGACAAAACGGATGGCACTGTGATAGACTACATCCAATTTGCTGAGTAGAGTGTTGGAGGCTATTTTGTAAATGACATCGCCGAAGTCAAGGATCGGTAGGATAGTCAGTTTTACGAGGGCATGTTTGGCAGCATGAGTGAAGGAGGCTTTGTTGCGAAATAGGAAGCCGATTCTAGATTTAACTTTGGATTGGAGATTCTTTATGTGAGTCTGGAAGGAGAGTTTACAGTCTAACCAGACACCTAGGTATTTGTAGTTGTCCACATACTCTAGGTCAGACCCGTCGAGAGTGGTGATTCTAGTCGGGTGGGCGGGTGCCAGCAGCGTTCGATTGAAAAGCATGCATTTAGTTTTACTAGTGTTTAAGAGCAGTTGGAGGCTACTGAAGGAGTGTTGTATGGCATTGAAGCTCGTTTGGAGGTTTGTTAACACAGTGTCCAATGAAGGGCCAGATGTATACAAAATGGTGTCGTCTGCGTAGAGGTGGATCTGAGAGTCACCAGCAGCAAGAGCGACATCATTGATATACACGGAGAAAAGTGTCGGCCCAAGAATTGAACCCTGTGGCACCCCCATAGAGACTGCCATAGGTCCAGACAACAGGCCCTCCGATTTGACACACTGAACTCTATCTGAGAAGTAGTTGGTGAACCAGGCGAGGCAGTCATTTGAGAAACCAAGGCTATTTAGTCTGCCAATAAGAATGCGGTGGTTGACAGAATCGAAAGCCTTGGCCAGGTCGATGAAGACGGCTGCACAGTACTGTCTATTATCAATCGCGGTTATAATATCGTTTAGGACCTTGAGCGTGGGTCTTTTCACAGTCCCCAGGTCCAGAACAAATTCAAGGAAAAATACAGCATTATACAGAGCCATGAGTGCATTGAACTCCCTTCCATCTTATATAGTGCAACTGAACAGCAAACCTGGTTTCAAAAAACAAATAAAGCAACACCTCATGGCACAACGCCTCTCCCCCATGTGACCTACTTGTTGTGTGTATGTACTGACATGTATGTGTAACTGATAGATGCGCACACACTACATGTTAATGTTTTTAAATGTATGTATTTTGTCTGTAATGTCTTTTTTTTGTTATGTGTCGGACCCCAGCAAGACTAGCTGTCGCCATTGGTGTCGGCTAAGGTGGATCCTGATAAATCAAATCAAAGCTAGCCACGCTGCCTGACAGCTAACTGAGCGCTAGCCACGCTGCCTGACAGCTAACTGAGCGCTAGCCACGCTGCCTGACAGCTAACTGAGCGCTAGCCACGCTGCCTGACAGCTAACTGAGAGCTAGCCACGCTGCCTGACATCTGTGAATTGTTAGATGCTACTGCACTGTTGGAGCTAGGAACACAAGCATTTCACTACACCCGCAATAAATATGTGTATGTGTCCAAAAATGATTTGATTTTGACATCTAACTGATCTAACCACGCTGCCTGACATCTGACTGATCTAACCACGCTGCCTGACATCTGACTGATCTAACCACGCTGCCTGACATCTGACTGATCTAACCACGCTGCCTGACATCTGACTGATCTAACCACGCTGCCTGACATCTGACTGATCTAACCACGCTGCCTGACATCTGACTGATCTAACCACGCTGCCTGACATCTGACTGATCTAACCACGCTGCCTGATCTAACCACGCTGCCTGATCTAACCACGCTGCCTGACATCTAACTGATCTAACCACGCTGCCTGACATCTGACTGATCTAACCACGCTGCCTGACATCTAACTGATCTAACCACACTGCCTGACATCTGACTGATCTAACCACGCTGCCTGACATCTGACTGATCTAACCACGCTGCCTGACATCTGACTGATCTAACCACGCTGCCTGACATCTGACTGATCTAACCACGCTGCCTGACATCTGACTGATCTAACCACGCTGCCTGACATCTGACTGATCTAACCACGCTGCCTGACATCTGACTGATCTAACCACGCTGCCTGATCTAACCACGCTGCCTGACATCTGACTGATCTAACCACGCTGCCTGACATGCATTTTAATGGCAACTGAAAAGGAAAACAATGCTGTATTATGTCTTGGATTGCTGTCCCCTCCCTGCTGGCTACCAGAATAATAATTGGTTAGGGTGCATCTCAAATGACACCCCATGTCCTATAGGTACTTTTGGGACGGAACTAGGTGTGTTCTCCTGTAGTATAGTTTTCATGGGGTAAATCATATGTAGGTGTGGTCCTCTGTAGCTCAACTGGTAGAGCACGGCGCTTGTAACGCCAAGGTAGTGGGTTCGATCCCCGGGACCACCCATACACCAAAAATGTATGCACGCATGACTGTAAGTCGCTTTGGATAAAAGCGTCTGCTAAATGGCATATTATATTATTACATTATAGACTCTGTGGGTAAGAGGTAGGCATGCAGTTTGGTACCTTTAACATTAATTCTCATTTAGGAATCTATTACACACTGTCACTATTCTCCAGGGCTTAAAAACATGCGCTCTTTGGCTTGCAGGCGCTTAAACATTATGGTAAATGCAATGGCTTGGGACGGCCCCTTAATGAGCGTACCAAACCCGGAGCATGCAGATATCTGGAGGAGATAATTTATTTGAATTGGGACTGGTGAACCGCACTGCACTTAAAGGGAGTATGCACTCATTGGATGTGCATATATATTGTAGTCTGTATTAAAACCCAGTTTAATCACTGAGGGACACAAGCGTGTGATCTGAGCTGTAACCAGATATGAGGTGACTGGGGGTGTCGTGACCAACCGTGAAGTGGTATGACGCTGAACCACTTCAGTCACTAGTGGTCAATCTCAGAGTCCAGGAAGACCGAAAGCACTGGTATAGAGGACTTTACAATATATGCTGGCCAAATAACAACATCACAATCAGTGGACAAAACAGTTTCTTAGAAGCCAGTGTGAGACATTGCTCAGAGGTTTCTTGGTGTTGCACAAGGCTAAAAAACCAACACACTGTGACATCACAGAACGGCACCACCTTGGATCCAGTTAACCCTTCATCATTCCAGACCAATGGGTCACTGGTGTGTGTGTGTGTTCCAGCCAGAGCCTGCTAAGAAGCAGTCCAACTGGCGTAGGAAACACGAGGACTTCATCGCCACCATCAGAGCTGCCAAGGGCATCACTCAGGTCATGAAGAAGGGGGGCCCTTACCCCCTCCCTCACCACCCTCCTAAAATAATATCACGAGGAATAAATACACAATGAGTAATGATAACTTGGCTATGTACACGGGGTAACAGTACTGAGTCGATGTGCAGGGGTACGTGGTAATTGAGGTAGATATGTACATATAGGTAGGGGTAAAGTGACTAGACAACAGGATCAGGGTCGTAACAAGGGTTTTAGTGAAGTCGGTAATTTACTGCATTTCTATACAAAAAATCAATACATTTAAATGCTATTTAGAGAACAGCAAAAACAAGCCAAAATGACCCCAGCCATTATCACCTTGGCTGCTGTAGGTTCATTCACCTCAGTCCATCTACAAACACAGCCTATTAGCTATACAGCTGTAATGCTATACCCCTGGAAGAGGGGAAATATGAGAAATGATTCACACTGACACGTAACATCAGTGATGAAACGAGTGTTTGCATTTTAATGTAGGCCTAGGTTTATGGGAGGCCCATGTGGAGATGTTCATATTGAAACAGATCTTATTTTTCCTAACTTGTTTGATAAGATTAGTGCAGATTTTCTCATGGGACCCCCAACCCCAAGTTTGGGAGCCACTGTACTAACCTCTCTCTCTGCTTGCTTCCTCTCTCTGTCCTCTTTGCTTCCTCTCTCTGTCCTCTTTGCTTCCTCTCTCTGTCCTCTTTGCTTCCTCCCTCTGTCCTCTTTGCTTCCTCTCTCTGTCCTCTTTGCTTCCTCTCTCTGTCCTCTTTGCTTCCTCTCTCTGTCCTCTTTGCTTCCTCTCTCTGTCCTCTTTGCTTCCTCTCTCTGTCCTCTTTGCTTCCTCTCTCTGTCCTCTTTGCTTCCTCCTGCACTGCAGCTTGCCTCAGCCTCACCACTGAGCGCTGTAAAGCAAAGTTATTCTGAGAACTGTGTGATTGTGTTGTCCCAGATTACGACCAGTGTCCATACTGCCAGCGGAAGTTCAGTGAGAATGCAGCAGACAGACGTGAAATTCTGTAAGGAGCAGCACGCTCGCATGCAGAACAAGTTACCTGGGGCCGTGGAAGTCAAGAAAACACCTGCACGCACACAGGTAGGAAGGACATGGGTATGCGTGTTTAACGGTTCGTTAAGTGTGTGAGCCGTACACAGTGAATGTGTTGCACAGCATAGAACAAAGTGTGTGTGTGTTCGTGCACGCACACACTCTACAGTTCAAGCCTCCTGCTCCTGTGACGAAGGCCAACTCTCCTGCTGTGTCCTCCTCTTCCTGGCCTGGGCCAGCATTCAGGTAACACACACACACACACACACGCTGGTTCTCACAGTCAGATGATGGTAGAGATATGTGTGTAACCCAGGGCTTATTTCACATACTTGTCTCTTTCTGCTCAGTCTCTTTTAGAAAACTTTCTCTGTCTTCCAGAGGACATCTCCATGTTGAGCCAGTCTCTTCTGTGCTAGGCCACACTGTCTGAAACTAACACTGGAGCTAGTACTCTGTAGTACTAAACTAATACGAGCTAGTACTCTGTAGTACTAAACTAATACGAGCTAGTACTCTGTAGTATTAAACTAATACAAACTAGTACTCTGTAGTACTAAACTAACACTGGAGCTAGTACTCTAGTACTAAACTAATACGAGCTAGTACTCTAGTACTAAACTAATACGAGCTAGTACTCTGTATTACTAAACTAATACAAACTAGTACTCTGTAGTACTAAACTAATACGAGCTAGTACTCTGTAGTACTAAACTAATATGAGCTAGTACTCTGTAGTACTAAACTAATACGAGCTAGTATTCTATAGTACTAAACTAACACTGGAGCTAGTACTCTAGTACTAAACTAACACAACCTCTTGGGCTGGGCAGCCATCAGCCATTCAGATACAATGTCACTGAACTAAAGCCACTTTGCTGGAGAGATAGGACTGTTTTTATGTCTACACTGTGTTCCTCTTCGCCTCATCTCTCCTCTCCTCCTTACCGCTCCTCCTCTCCTCCCCTCTCCTCCTTACTGCTCCTCCTCTCCTCCTTACCGCTCCTCCTCTCCTCCCCTCTCCTCCTTACCGCTCCTCCTCTCCTCTCCTCTCCTCCTTACCGCTCCTCCTCTCCTCTCCTCTCCTCTCCTCCTTACCGCTCCTCCTCTCCTCTCCTCTCCTCCTTACCGCTCCTCCTCTCCTCTCCTCTCCTCCTTACCGCTCCTCCTCTCCTCCCCTCTCCTCCTTACCGCTCCTCCTCTCATCTCCTCTCCTACTTACCGCTCCTCCTCTCCTCTCACCTCCCCTCTCCTCCTTACCGCTCCTCCTCTCCTCTCCTCTCCTCCTTACCGCTCCTCCTCTCCTCTCCTCTCCTCCTTACCGCTCCTCCTCACCTCCCCTCTCCTCCTTACCTCTCCTCCTTACCGCTCCTCCTCTCCTCTCCTCTCATCTCCCCTCTCCTCCTTACCGCTCCTCCTCTCCTCCTTACCGCTCCTCCTCTCCTCCTTACCGCTCCTCCTCTCCTCTCCTCTCCTCTCCCCTCTCCTCCTTACCGCTCCTCCTCTCCTCTCCTCCTTACCGCTCCTCCTCTCCTCTCCTCCTTACCGCTCCTCCTCTCCTCCTTACCGCTCCTCCTCTCCTCTCCTCTCCCCTCTCCTCCTTACCGCTCCTTCTCTCCTCCCCTCTCCTCCTTACCGCTCCTCCTCTCCTCTCATCTCCCCTCTCCTCCTTACCGCTCCTCCTCTCCTCTCCTCCTTACCGCTCCTCCTCACCTCCCCTCTCCTCCTTACCGCTCCTCCTCTCCTCCTTACCGCTCCTCCTCTCCTCTCATCTCCCCTCTCCTCCTTACCGCTCCTCCTCTCCTCTCCTCCTTACCGCTCCTCCTCTCCTCCTTACCGCTCCTCCTCTCCTCTCCTCTCCTCTCCCCTCTCCTCCTTACCGCTCCTCCTCTCCTCCCCTCTCCTCCTTACCGCTCCTCCTCACCTCTCCTCTCCCGTCCAGTAAGGTTCCCTCTGCAGGATCAGTGAGGAGCAGCCCTTCTGGTTACTCTCCTAACCGCACTGCGGCGTCTGGCCTCACTAGTCCACCTTCAGGGTTAGTACACACACACACACACACACACACACACACACACACCCCCACACCACCGGTCAATAAATCCTGTCAATATGTAACACACATTATAAGTGTAAAACCCCCAGTAAAAACTATTCCCTTCCCTTTGCCTCCTTCTTTCCCTCTCATTGGTTGTCCTCTCATTGGTTGTCCTCTCATTGGTTGTCCTCTCATTGGTTCTCCTCCTCTCAGTGTTGGAGGTAAGCGCTGTCCAGTAGGTTCCTATGGCTCTGTGAAGAACTGTCTGTCAGCAGGGGGACTCAACAACAGGAAAGCAGACAACTCCAACTCCAGGCAGGAAAGGGCCTGTCTGAGTGACTGGGAGTGTAGTGTGTGGTGATTGTAATGAAGTGTTAGACAACTTCAAGTCTATAGAATTAATACTGACCTCTTGTGGTATTGCTCAGCATAATTAAAACACTGCAGTGGTTGCCCTCTCTTTGCCTTTTTATTTATTTTTTATTTCACCTTTATTTAACCAGGTAAGCCAGTTGAGAATAAGTTCTCATTTACAACTGCGACCTGGCCAAGATAAAGCAAAGCAGTGCGATAAAAACAACAACACAGAGTTACATATGGGGTAAAACAAAACAAAGTCCAAAATACAACGGAAATATATATACAGTGTGTGCGAATGTAGTAAATTATGGAGGTAAGGCCTTTGTCTACTTCAGGAACGATGCCAAACGTGAGAACGAGTACCCTGTAGGCTGAGCCATGTTCTGTTGTGAGTGTGGGATCCAAGTAGGCTGTAGACTGGGCCAAGTTCTGTTGTGAGTGTGGGATCCAAGTAGGCTGTAGACTGAGCCATGTTCTGTTGTGAGTGTGGGATCCAAGTAGCCTGTAGACTGGGCCAAGTTCTGTTGTGAGTGTGGGATCCACAGGATGTTGATTTAAAGGAGTCGGGAGGATAGAGACGTGTAGAGAAGAGAGGAGAAATGGAAGGGAGGAGGGAGATGGGAGAAAAGAGAAGTGGAGAGGAGAGAAATAGGAAATGAAATGAAAGGGTGGTCCTTTACTGGAACCCTTGGCTATATTGGTGTTATGACACATTACCGTTACCTAGCTACAATAGCACTTGGCAGCAAGACATTTTATATAACAGCATAGTCAATTTGGCATCAGTTGTCATAACTTTTTATGACATTATTAGGACAGGGTTATGTTGGCTTAATGACAGAAGGCTCAAGTACAGAATTACCCAAAATGTCCACTATAAACAGCCTATCCCATTCAGACCCTATTAACCATGGTCTACAAACCCTCGACAATACAACCTAGGTTAGCGACCCACACTCTCATCCCATTCACTCCGTCCCAACCGTTTCTCTTCTGCCTTACATAGTCAGTGTGTTACTATTGAACTGCAATATGATTGACTGCTGATTTAAAAAAGGAGATTCATTATTTTATAATGAAGTTGAGTGGAATGTGTATTTTGGCAAAAGGGACTCATTATTTTCATTGGGTCATGAGTAGAATGAAATGTTATGTATTTGGTAAATACATTGTTTTCACTGGGACTAATGTGAGGCTATTGCTGTTAAATAGTTGTGGTACAGGTCAGAGTTTTAAACCCCACCATTTCAATAAATGATATGGTGGTCCCCTGTAGCTCAGTTGGTAGAGCATGGCGCTTGCAAAGCCAGGGTTGTGGGTTCGTTTCCCACGGGGGGCCAGTATGAAAATGTATGCACTCACTAACTGTAAGTCGCACTGGATAAGAGCGTCTGCTAAATGACTAAAACTTAAAATGTAACATATACAATACAAAGCTTTGAAATGGACCGTAATTCATACCCTGCTATTTCCACATACCTGGGTAAGGACTGTAATTCATATCCTGCTATTTCCACATACCTGGGTAAGGACCGTAATTCATACCCTGCTATTTCCACATACCTGGGTAAGGACCGTAATTCATACCCTGCTATTTCCACATACCTGGGTAAGGACTGTAATTCATATCCTGCTATTTCCACATACCTGGGTAAGGACCGTAATTCATATCCTGCTATTTCCACATACCTGGGTAAGGACCGTAATTCATATCCTGCTATTTCCACATACCTGGGTAAGGACCGTAATTCATATCCTGCTATTTCCACATACCTGGGTAAGGACCGTCATTCGTATCCTGCTTTTTCTATGTACTTGGGTAAGGACCGTAATTCATATCCTGGTATTTTCCACATGCTTGGGTAAGGGCTGTAATTCATATCCTGCAAATTCCTCATACTTGGGTAAGGACTGTAATTCATATCCTGCTATTTCCACGTACTTGGGTAAGGACCGTAATTCATATCATGCTATTTCCACATGCAGTGGGGAAAATAAGTATTTAGTCAGCCACCAATTGTGCAAGTTCTCCCACTTAAAAAGATGAGAGAGGCCTGTAATTTTCATCATAGGTACACGTCAACTATGACAGACAAAATGAGAAAAAAAAATCCAGAAAATCCTTAGACCACTGCGCCACTCGGGAGACAATGAATTAATGAATTTATTTAAAATAAGTATTTGGTCAATAACAAAAGTTTCTCAATACTTTGTTATATACCCTTTGTTGGCAATTACACAGGTCAAACGTTTTCTGTAAGTCTTCACAAGATTTTCACACACTGTTGCTGGTATTTTGGCCCATTCCTCCATGCAGATCTCCTCTAGAGCAGTGATGTTTTGGGGCTGTCGCTGGGCAACACGGACTTTCAACTCCCTCCAAAGATTTTCTATGGGGTTGAGATCTGGAGACTGGCTAGGCCACTCCAGGACCTTGAAATGCTTCTTACGAAGCCACTCCTTCGTTGCCCGGGCAGTGTGTTTGGGATCATTGTCATGCTGAAAGACCCAGCCACGTTTCATCTTCAATGCCCTTGCTGATGGAAGGAGGTTTTCACTCAAAATCTCACGATACATGGCCCCATTCATTCTTTCCTTTACACGGATCAGTCGTCCTGGTCCCTTTGCAGAAAAACAGCCCCAAAGCATGATGTTTCCACCCCCATGCTTCACAGTAGGTATGGTGTTCTTTGGATGCAACTCAGCATTCTTTGTCCTCCAAACACGACGAGTTGAGTTTTTACCAAAAAGTTCTATTTTGGTTTCATCTGACCATATGACATTCTCCCAATCCTCTTCTGGATCATCCAAATGCACTCTAGCAAACTTCAGACGGGCCTGGACATGTACTGGCTTAAGCAGGGGGACACGTCTGGCACTGCAGGATTTGAGTCCCTGGCGGCGTAGTGTGTTACTGATGGTAGGCTTTGTTACTTTGGTCCCAGCTCTCTGCAGGTCATTCACTAGGTCCCCCCGTGTGGTTCTGGGATTTTTGCTCACCGTTCTTGTGATCATTTTGACCCCACGGGGTGAGATCTTGCGTGGAGCCCCAGATCGAGGGAGATTATCAGTGGTCTTGTATGTCTTCCATTTCCTAATAATTGCTCCCACAGTTGATTTCTTCAAATCAAGCTGCTTACCTATTGCAGATTCAGTCTTCCCAGCCTGGTGCAGGTCTACAATTTTGTTTCTGGTGTCCTTTGACAGCTCTTTGGTCTTGGCCATAGTGGAGTTTGGAGTGTGACTGTTTGAGGTTGTGGACAGGTGTCTTTTATACTGATAACAAGTTCAAACAGGTGCCATTAATACAGGTAACGAGTGGAGGACAGAGGAGCCTCTTAAAGAAGAAGTTACAGGTCTGTGAGAGCCAGAAATCTTGCTTGTTTGTAGGTGACCAAATACTTATTTTCCACCATGATTTGCAAATAAATTCATAAAAAATCCTACAATGTGATTTTCTGGATTTTATTTTATCAATTTGTCTGTCATAGTTGACGTGTACCTATGATGAAAATGAAAGGCCTCTCTCATCTTTTTAAGTGGGAGAACTTGCACAATTGGTGGCTGACTAAATACTTTTTTTCCCCACTGTACTTGGGTAAGGACTGTAATTCATATCCTGCTATTTCCAAATACTTGGGTAAGGAAATTGACTAAAATTGTTACATTTTTCATCTTTGTGTTTTGTTAAAATGTCTTTTAGTTTTGTGTTTTTGTAAAAAACTTTTTCGGTATCTACCTACATGTGTTCTCTGTGTTTGATTCAGTGTTCATTTTGAATCAGTATTGGGCCGGTACATAAACTGACCAGTCCTCACCAACACTGTCCCTGTAGGTCTCATTCAGCCAGTTCCCTAGATCACCACATTAATCATCTTAAATCACGGTCCTGGGGACCCACAGGTGTGCAGGCTTTTGCACCAGACCAGCACGAACACACCTGATTCTACTGATCTGGACGAGGCTCACGGAGGTTCATTTAGCTGAATCAGGTGTGTTTAGTACCGGGCTGGAACAAAAGCCTTCACACACTGCAGCCCTCCAGGACCTGGGATGAAGAACATGTTCACTATAATCCCTTCCAACCACACCTGTTAGTTGCTATCTGGAGGAAAACTAAGACATACTGTATCTGCCTGCTACCCAGCTCATTGTAAATAATCATTTTACACTAAACTTAACAAATTTCATCACTATCATTAACATTATTGTAGTCATCTTTAGTATATTGAGCTGTATCAAAACATCTTAATGTGTCATTTTAAAGAACTTGCAATGACTGTAAATGATGCAGGCGTTATTTACATGATATACAATGCTTACCTGACTGGATAGGACATTCCTATACTGAATATTGACTTGAGATGCTCTAATATGGACATGTTTTAATGCCACTTCCATCCGTTAAATTTAACAATAAACATTGATGAAGAATCTTCTGTGTATTTGTCCATCGGTGTGTGTGTGTGTGTGTGTGTGTGTGTCTTTAGCTAGTACAAACAGCAGACTGTTTTTAGGTGTCCTTTAAGTTGCAGGTTACTTGGTCTTTAAAGAAGGAATATAACATAGAAGGTATTTGCTGTTGAATATAAAAATATACCCTGAACAAAAATATAAAACCAACATGTAAAGTGTGAACTTGTTCCAAGGATCAAGCATAGCTCATTTTCCAGTTAAGAGTTTATTCAAGCAATTGCAAGGAAGTTAACTCTCTGGATATACCGTCTTTATATACACTATATATACACAAAAGTATGTGGACACCCCTTCAAATTAGTGGATTTGGCTATTTCAGCAACAACCGTAGCTGACAGGTGTATAAAAAAAAAAAATCGAGAACACAGCCATGCAATCTCCATAGACAAACATTGGCAGTAGAATGGCCTTACTGAAGAGCTCAGTGACTTTCAACGTGGCACCGTCATAGGATGCCACCTTTCCAACAAGTCAGTTCGTCAAATTTCTGCCCTGCTAGAGCTGCCCCGGTCAACTGTTAGTGCTGTTATTGTGAAGTGGAAACGTCTAGGGAGTGCTGAAGCACGTAGCGCATAAAAATCGTCTGTCCTCGGTTGCAACACTCACTACGGAGTTCCAAACTGCCTCTGGAAGCAACGTTAGCACAATAGCTGTTTGTCGGAGCTTCATGAAATGGGTTTCCATGACCAAGCAGCCTAAGATCACCATGCGCAATGCCAAGCATCGGCTGGAGTGATGGAAAGCTCTGTGCCATTGGACTCAGGAACAGTGGAAACGCGTTCTCTGGAGTGATGAATCACGCTTCACCATCTGGCAGTCCAACGGTCTAATCTGGGTTTGGTGGATGCCAGGAGAACGCTACCTGCCCGAATGCATAGTGCCAACTGTAGAGTTTGATGGAGGAGGAATAATGTTCTGGGGCTGTTTTTCATGGTTCGGGCTAGGCCCCTTAGTTCCAGTGAAGGGAAATCTTAACGCTACTGCATACAATTACATTCTAGATGATTCTGTGCCTCCAACTTTGTGGCAACAGTTTGGGGAAGGCCCTTTCCTGTTTCAGCATGACAATGCCCCTGTGCACAAAGCGAGGTCCATACAGAAATGGTTTGTTGAGATCGGTGTGGAAGAACTTGACTGGCCTGCACAGATCCCTGACCTCAACCCCATCGAACACCTTTGGGATGAATTGGAACACCGACTGCGAGCCAGGCCTAATCGCCCAACCTCAGTGCCCGACCTCACTAATTCTCGTGGCTTAATGGAAGCAAGTCCCCGCAGCAATGATCCAACATCTAGTGGAAAGCCTTCCCAGAATAGTGGAGGCTGTTATAGCAGCAAAGGGGGGACCAACTCCATATTAATGCCAATGATTTTGGAATGAGATGTTCGGCGAGCTGGTGTTCACATACTTTTGGTCATGTAGTGTACTTCATCTACAGAAAGAGCTATACTCCCTTATAGGGGGAGGTAAGCTAACAACAGAGAAGGGATAATAGGTTCCACTTCCTTAGAAGAATGGTACAAACAAGAACCGGTTCTAACCAGTTCTCACAGTGTCGAAGATAGGGGAGTGATACGATCTTTAGAGACAATAACAAATCACTCCTTTGTGCGGTGTATGAAGAGGTTACTGGACAGCAGGGGAAATGACCGGTGAATAGCACTATTCAACTCAAACATTTCATAGCATTTAGACTAACAAAAACATTTTACCCCCACACTACCTTACAAAGCTTGAAGTCAAGATAAGCATCATTCATCAAATAAGGGGAAAAGACCTGCACGATGGCTATGGCTGAATTTCACAGGTTCTAACTTGGATTGAACGTTTTTTGGAAGGCTTTAGTAACTTGGATTTCAGTTAAGACACCCGAGTTGAAAGCAAACATTCAGCCTTGTATGTTTGCTTTGGGATAATTGCACTGTGCCACAGGCTTATCATTGCAACAGAACACCTCCCATTTTATTTTATTTTACGCGTACATATTTTCCCCTTTGTCTATTATATACTGAACAAAAATATAAAAACGCAACATGCAACAATTTCAAAGATTTTACTAAGTTACATTTAATACAACGAATACAGTCAATTGAAATAAATTCATTAGGCCCTAATCTATGGATTTCACGACTGGGAATACAGATATGTATCTGTTGGTCACAGATACCTTAACAAAAAGGTAAGGGCATGGATCAGAAAACCAGTCAGTATCTGGTGTGACCACCATTCGCCTCATGCAGCATAGAGTTGATCAGGCTGTTGATTGTGGCCTGTGGAATGTTGTCCCACTCCTCTTCAAACATGCTCAATGGGCAGTGGTGTAAAGTACTTAAGTAAAAATACTTTAAAGTACTACTTAAATAGTTGTTTTGTATCTATACTATTTATATTTTTGACAACTTTACATTTTACTTCACTACGTTCCTAAAAAAATTTAAAAAACGTTTTACTCCATACATCTTTCCTGACACCCAAAAGTACTCCTTACATTTTGACAGGAAAATGGTCCAATTCATACACTTACCAAGAGAACATCCCTGGTCATCCCTACTGCCTCTGATCTGGTGGACTAAACACAAATGCTTCATTTGTAAATTAATGTCGGAGTGTTGGTGTGCCCCTGGCTATCTGTAAATGAATGTCGGAGTGTTGGTGTGCCCCTGGCTATCTGTAAATGAATGTCGGAGTGTTGGTGTGCCCCTGGCTATCTGTAAATGAATGTCGGAGTGTTGGTGTGCCCCTGGCTATCTGTAAATGAATGTCGGAGTGTTGGTGTGCCCCTGGCTATCTGTAAATGAATGTCGGAGTGTTGGTGTGCCCCTGGCTATCTGTAAATGAATGTCGGAGTGTTGGTGTGCCCCTGGCTATCTGTAAATGAATGTCGGAGTGTTGGTGTGCCCCTGGCTATCCATAAATAACAAATAAAATAAAAATTGTGCCGTCTGGTTTGCATACTATAAGGAATTTGAAATTATTAATACTTTCTTTTACTTTTGATACTTAGTATATTTTAGCAATTCCATTTACCTTTGATACTTAAGTATATTTAAAACCAAATACTTGTAGACGTTTACTCAAGTAGTATTTTATTGGGTGACTTTCACATTTACTTGAGTCATTTTCTATTAAGGTATCTTTACTTTTACTCAAGTATGACATTTTAGTATTTTTTTCACCACATGTCTGGTGAGTATGAAGGCCATGGAAGAACTGGGACATTTTCAGCTTGTACAGATCCATGCTGAAACATGAGGTGATGGCGGCGGATGAATGGCACGACGATGGGCCTCAGGATCTCACGGTATCTCTGTCAATTTCAAATTGTCATTGATAAAATGCAATTGTGTCGCTGTTGGTAACTTATGCCTGCCCATACCATAACCCCACAACCACGGGGCACTCTGGTAACAATGTTGACATCAGCAAACCGCTCCCCCACACGACGCCATACACGTGGTCTGCGGTTGTGAGGCCGGTTGGCCATACTACCAAATTCTCTAAAATGACGTTGGAGGCGGCTTATGGTAGAGAAATTAACATTCAGTTATCTGGCAACAGCTCTGGTGGACATTCCTGCAGTCAGCATGCCAATTGCACGCTCTCTCAACTTGATACATTTGTGGCGTTGTGTTGTGTGACAAAACTGCACATTTTAGAGTGGCCTTTTGTCCCCATCACAAGGTGCACCTGTGTAATGATCATGCTGTTTAATCAGCTTCTTGATATGCCGCACCTGTCATGTGGACTATATACTATATATAGACTATACTACCTTACAGGATTATACTACTTTACAGCACTATATACTATATATAGACTATACTACTTTACAGCACTATATACTATACAGTGGGTGAAAAAAGTATTTAGTCAGCCACCAATTGTGCAAGTTCTCCCACTTAAAAAGATGAGAGAGGCCTGTCATTTTCATCATAGGTACACGTCAACTATGACAGACAAATTGAGAAAAAAAAATCGAGAAAATCACATTGTAGGATTTTTAATGAATTTATTTGTAAATTATGGTGGAAAATAAGTATTTGGTCACCTACAAACAAGCAAGATTTCTGGCTCTCACAGACCTGTAACTTCTTCTTTAAGAGGCTCCTCTGTCCTCCACTCGTTACCTGTATTAATGGCACCTGTTTGAACTTGTTATCAGTATAAAAGACACCTGTCCACAACCTCAAACAGTCACACTCCAAACTCCACTATGGCCAAGACCAAAGAGCTGTCAAAGGACACCAGAAACAAAATTGTAGACCTGCACCAGGCTGGGAAGACTGAATCTGCAATAGGTAAGCAGCTTGGTTTGAAGAAATCAACTGTGGGAGCAATTATTAGGAAATGGAAGACATACAAGACCACTGATAATCTCCCTCGATCTGGGGCTCCACGCAAGATCTCACCCCGTGGGGTCAAAATGATCACAAGAACGGTGAGCAAAAATCCCAGAACCACACGGGGGGACCTAGTGAATGACCTGCAGAGAGCTGTGACCAAAGTAACAAAGCCTACCATCAGTAACACACTACGCCGCCAGGGACTCAAATCCTGCAGTGCAAGACGTGTCCCCCTGCTTAAGCCAGTACATGTCCAGGCCCGTCTGAAGTTTGCTAGAGTGCATTTGGATGATCCAGAAGAGGATTGGGAGAATGTCATATGGTCAGATGAAACCAAAATAGAACTTTTTGGTAAAAACTCAACTCGTCGTGTTTGGAGGACAAAGAATGCAAAGAACACCATACCTACTGTGAAGCATGGGGGTGGAAACATCATGCTTTGGGGCTGTTTTTCTGCAAAGGGACCAGGACGACTGATCCGTGTAAAGGAAAGAATGAATGGGGCCATGTATCGTGAGATTTTGAGTGAAAACCTCCTTCCATCAGCAAGGGCATTGAAGATGAAACGTGGCTGGGTCTTTCAGCATGACAATGATCCCAAACACACCGCCCGGGCAACGAAGGAGTGGCTTCGTAAGAAGCATTTCAAGGTCCTGGAGTGGCCTAGCCAGTCTCCAGATCTCAACCCCATAGAAAATCTTTGGAGGGAGTTGAAAGTCTGTGTTGCCCAGCGACAGCCCCAAAACATCACTGCTCTAGAGGAGATCTGCATGGAGGAATGGGCCAAAATACCAGCAACAGTGTGTGAAAACCTTGTGAAGACTTACAGAAAATGTTTGACCTGTGTAATTGCCAACAAAGGGTATATAACAAAGTATTGAGAAACTTTTGTTATTGACCAAATACTTATTTTAAATAAATTCATTAATTCATTGTCTCCCGAGTGGCGCAGTGGTCTAAGGCACTGCATCGCAGTGCTAACTGTGCCACTAGAGATCCTGGTTTGAATCCAGGCTCTGTCGTATCCGGCTGCGACCGGGAGACCCATGGGGCGGTGCAAAATTGGCCCAGCGTCGTCCAGGGTAGGGGAGGGAATGGCCGGCAGGGATGTAGCTCAGTTGGTAGAGCATGGCGTTTGCAACGCCAGGGTTGTGGGTTCGTTTCCCACGGGGGGCCAGTATGAATAATAAAATGTAATGTACGCTCTGGATAAGAGCGTCTGCTAAATGACTAAATTGTAAATGTAAATGTAATAAAAAATCCTACAATGTGATTTTCTGGATTTTTTTTCCTCATTTTGTCTGTCATAGTTGACGTGTACCTATGATGAAAATTACAGGCCTCTCTCATCTTTTTAAGTGGGAGAACTTGCACAATTGGTGGCTGACTAAATCCTTTTTTCCCCACTGTATATAGACTATACTACATTACAGCACTATATACTATACATAGACTATACAATGTCACCCATAAGACTATACTACCTTACAGGACTATCAAATCACATTTTATTTGTCACATGCGCTGAATACAACAGGTGTAGACCTTACCTTGAAATTCTTAATTACAAGCTCTTAACCTAAAATGCAGTTCAAGAAATAGAGTGAAGAACATATTTACTAAATAAACTGAAGTAAAAAATAAAATAAAAACTAACAAAATAACAATAACGAGGCTATACAGTGGGGAGAACAAGTATTTGATACACTGCCGATTTTGCAGGTTTTCCTACTTACAAAGCATGTAGAGGTCTGTAATTTTTATCATAGGTACACTTCAACTGTGAGAGACGGAATCTAAAACTAAAATCCAGAAAATCACATTGTATGATTTTTAAGTAATTAATTTGCATTTTATTGCATGACATAAGTATTTGATACATCAGAAAAGCAGAACTTAATATTTGGTACAGAAACCTTTGTTTGCAATTACAGAGATCATACGTTTCCTGTAGGTCTTGACCAGGTTTGCACACACTGCAGCAGGGATTTTGGCCCACTCCTCCATACAGACCTTCTCCAGATCCTTCAGGTTTCGGGGCTGTCGCTGGGCAATACGGACTTTCAGCTCCCTCCAAAGATTTTCTATTGGGTTCAGGTCTGGAGACTGGCTAGACCACTCCAGGACCTTGAGAGGCTTCTTACGGAGCCACTCCTTAGTTGCCCTGGCTGTGTGTTTCGGGTCATTGTCATGCTGGAAGACCCAGCCACGACCCATCTTCAATGCTCTTACTGAGGGAAGGAGGTTGTTGGCCAAGATCTCGCGATACATGGCCCCATCCATCCTCCCCTCAATACGGTGTAGTCGTCCTGTCCCCTTTGCAGAAAAGCATCCCCAAAGAATGATGTTTCCACCTCCATGCTTCACGGTTGGGATGGTGTTCTTGGGGTTGTACTCATCCTTCTTCTTCCTCCAAACACGGCGAGTGGAGTTTAGAACAAAAAGCTCTATTTTTGTCTCATCAGACCACATGACCTTCTCCCATTCCTCCTCTGGATCATCCAGATGGTCATTGGCAAACTTCAGATGGGCCTGGACATGCGCTGGCTTGAGCAGGGGGACCTTGCGTGCGCTGCAGGATTTTAATCCATGACGGCGTAGTGTGTTACTAATGGTTTTCTTTGAGACTGTGGTCCCAGCTCTCTTCAGGTCATTGACCAGGTCCTGCCGTGTAGTTCTGGGCTGATCCCTCACCTTCCTCATGATCATTGATGCCCCACGAGGTGAGATATTGCATGGAGCCCCAGACCGAGGATGATTGACCGTCATCTTGAACTTCTTCAATTTTCTAATAATTGCGCCAACAGTTGTTGCCTTCTCACCAAGCTGCTTGCCTATTGTCCTGTAGCCCATCCCAGCCTTGTGCAGGTCTACAATTTTATCCCTAATGTCCTTGCACAGCTCTCTGGTCTTGGCCCTTGTGGAGAGGTTGGAGTCTGTTTGAGTGTGTGGACAGGTGTCTTTTATACAGGTAACGAGTTCAAACAGGTGCAGTTAATACAGGTAATGAGTGGAGAACAGGAGGGCTTCTTAAAGAAAAACTAACAGGTCTGTGAGAGCCGGAATTCTTACTGGTTGGTAGGTGATCAAATACTTATGTCATGCAATAAAATGCAAAATTAATTACTTAAAAATCATACATTGTGATTGTCTGGATTTTTGTTTTAGATTCCGTCTCTCACAGTTGAAGTGTACCTATGATAAAAATTACAGACCTCTACATGCTTTGTAAGTAGGAAAACCTGCAAAATCGGCAGTGTATCAAATACTTGTTCTCCCCACTGTATACAGGGGGTACCAGCACCGAGTCAACTATATATAGACTATACTACCTTACAGGATTATACTACCTTACAGGATTATATACAGTTGAAGTCGGAAGTTTACATACACCTTAGCCAAATACATTTAAACTCAGTTTTTCACAATTCTTGACATTTAATCCTAGTAAAAATTCCCTGTCTTAGGTCAGTTAGGATCACCACTTTATTTTAAGAATGTGAAATGTCAGAATAATAGTAGAGAGAATGATTTATTTCAGCTTTGATTTATTTCATCACATTCCCAGTGGGTCAGAAGTTTACATACACTCAATTAGTATTTGGTAGCGTTGCCTTTAAATTGTTTAACTTGGGTCAAACGTTTCGGGTAGCCTTCCACAAGCTTCCCACAATAAATTGGGTGAATTTTGGCCCATTCCTCCTGACAGAGCTGGTGTAACTGAGTCAGATTTCTAGGCCTCCTTGCTCGCACACGCTTTTTCAGTTCTGCCCACAAATATTCTATAGGATTGAGGTCAGGGCTTTGTGATGGCCACTCCAATACCTTGACTTTGTTGTCCTTAAGCCATTTTGCCACAACTTTGGAAGTATGCTTGGGGTCATTGGCCATTTGGAAGACCCATTTGATTTGAGATTTTAGTCATTTAGCAGACGCTCTTATCCAGAGCGACTTACAGTTAGTGAGTGCATACATTTTCATACTGGCCCCCCGTGGGAATCGAACCCACAACCCTGGCGTTGCAAACCCCATGCTCTACCAACTGAGCTACACAGGAACCAAGCTTTAACTTCCTGATGTCTTGAGATGTTGCTTCAATATATCCACATAATTTTCCTTCCTCATGATGCCATCTATTTTGTGAAGTGCACCAGTCCCTCCTGCAGCAAAGCACCCCCACAGCATGATGCTGCCACCCCCGTGCTTCACGGATGGGATGGTGTTCTTCGGCTTGCAAGCACCCACTTTTTCCTCCAAACATAACGATGTTCATTATGGCCAAACAGTTCTATTTTTGTTTCATCAGACCAGAGGACATTTCTCCAAAAAGTACGATCTTTGTCCCCATGTGCAGTTGCAAACCGTAGTCTGGCTTTTTTATGGCGGTTTTGGAGCAGTGGCTTCTTCCTTGCTGAGCGGCCTTTCAGGTTATGTCGATATAGGACTCGTTTTACTGTGGATATAGATACTTTTGTACCTGTTTCCTCCAGCATCTTCACAAGGGCCTTTGCTGTCGTTCTGGGATTGACTTGCACTTTTCGCACCAAAGTACGTTCATCTCTAGGAGACAGAACACGTCTCCTTCCTGAGCGGTATGATGGCTGCGTGGTCCCATGGTGTTTATACTTGCGTACTATTGTTTGTACAGATGAACAAATGATGTCAATTAGCCTATCAGAAGCTTCTAAAGCCATGACATCATTTTCTGGAATTTTCCAAGCTGTTTAAAGGCACAGTCAACTTAGTGTATGTAAACTTCTGACCCACTGGAATTGTGATACAGTGAATTATAAGTGAAATAATCTGTCTGTAAACAATTGTTGGAAAAATTACTTGTGTCATGCACAAAGTAGATGTCCTAACCGACTTGCCAAAACTATAGTTTGTTAACAATACATTTGTGGAGTGGTTGAAAAACGAGTTTTAATGACTCCAACCTAAGTGTATGTAAACTTCCGACTTCAACTGTACTATATATAGACTATACTACCTTACAGGATTATACCACTTTACAGGACTATATACTATATATAGACTATACTACTTTACAGGATGATATACTATATATAGACTATACTACTTTACAGGATGATATACTATATATAGACTGTACTACTTTACAGGATGATATACTATATATAGACTGTACTACTTTACAGGATGATATACTATATATAGACTGTACTACTTTACAGGATGATATACTATATATAGACTGTACTACTTTACAGGATGATATACTATATATAGACTGTACTACTTTACAGGATGATATACTATATATAGACTGTACTACTTTACAGGATGATATACTATATATAGACTGTACTACTTTACAGGATGATATACTATATATAGACTATACTACTTTACAGGATGATATACTATATATAGACTGTACTACTTTACAAGATGTTTACTATACACTTTCTTTTTACAGTTACTGTATACATTTTACAGTAATATCCCTTTCATACACAGACCAAAATCCCACTAATTGACCTGCATTTTTATACCAGATGTTTTGTTTCCATCTACATGTCGGATTAAAACAAATGTCATGACAGGCCTGATGGAAATAGCTAATTTGTTGGTAAACTTTCCAAATGTCGACAAAACAAAATACGCTAGACAAGGTGGGATCTTTGTCTGTAAAATTAATTATGTGAGAAATGGCAGTGAAAACGGCATATTGATATAATAATCATCATCATATTGAATTAAAGTTGGAGTATCGCGATGATATGTTGTGTGGTCCTCCCACTAGGACTCGGAAAAGCATGCAGTTTATTAGGCTACAGATGAAATAAGTTATGATGAACTTCACAGGGTGCAAGTGCATGGTGATGAGCTTTATGCTCCTTTCCAATAAATATCGAGGGTCTTATTCTGGTGAAATGATGATCGATGCTTGGCTGCTCTTTGACAAACAAAAATAATCTAGCTCTTTTGTCCATATTAATCTCATCATGTAGGCTATACCCGCACTGTATCTGCGAGCTGTTGGCTAGAACGTACGCGCCAATACCAGAGAGGACACATTCACTATATAAAGCAAAAAAAAATTGTGACAAAACCATCAGTAGAGTTAAAAATGCAATGGAAACCCATTTAACTTGTATTTAACTGCAAAAGTAATTTTTATGTGCACTACATACGCACAGCCTTTTATCTGCAACAAGTACATTTGATGGAAACGTGTCTGGTGGGAAAATGTGCATATTTGTTTTAATGTGGATTTTAGAATATTCACATCTGTCGCCAGTTGGATGGAAACCAAGCTTATGAAAGGGGGTAAGGGGTAGAAAGCATGGGAAATAAAAAACCACCTACAGACCTAGTCATGATTCCTGAATTTTCACAGACCCTGTAACTAAAATACAGGTATGAGTCTGTGAGAGTGTTTCTCTCTGCTTTTTTGCAGGTAAATTCATTAACACTTCCATTGTTTAAACCCTCCCTAATTTGAACTGCAACCAGCCCCCATGGTTTAACAACACCCTCCACCCCTCTCAATTTGCCAGTTAGCCACTGAAATGTATGAAGGGGTATACCTGCAAGAAAGTGGTAAAGAAGGGGCTGTTTGAAAGGGGGTCATATAAAGTCTTGGTGCGGTTAGTTCGGGCCGCATCTCTCCTCTCATGTCAGGTCTCCATGTCTCTCAGCCAGGGACATGTAGCACTCCTTCAGGCTGTCCACAAACACCTTCAGTCCACACTGTCTCCTCCTCTCCATGGCCTCCGTGCTCCTACTTCGCTCTCGTCCCTGCTGTTTCCCACTGTCCAACCTCTCCCCTCCTCCCTCCATGGTCCCTCTGTTCTCCTCCGTTCTCTCTTTTTCCTCCACCCTCCTGGCTTCTCCTCCTGGCTTCTTCTTCTTTCTCCTCTGATGCTGATGTGTACATCTCTGGACATTGAGAAACAGGAACATTGACAACACAATAATAATATGGTCAATCAATATATATGGCCAGTAATAATACAGTGATTAGATGTAAGGAGAGAATCTCAACATGTGTAAGAAAGACATTCTGTACATGTAGTGTAGTTGGTTAACTGCTAATGAATGGATCTCACCTGTTTTCTAGGACAGTGGTGGCCCAGTGAGCACAGGATGTCTCTCTTCATCCTCTCTAGCTTATAGAATCTGATAAGTCTGCCATGGCTACACATCATGTTGTGAATAAACTGTCTCTCCTACAAAACAATGTGACCAGAGCAATGATTTAGACAGAAGGAAGTCAAGAGTCGATTTTTAAAAGAGACTGTGGTTGTTCAGAATATTGTAAATACTCACGTTATCCTTCTCACATACAGGCATTTCCTTCTCTGTGCAGCTTTTATCAGCCACTTTTAATGATTCAGTGATGATGTTCTCCTAGGAGTGAGAGCAGAGAGCTCAGTTTAGCACAGTTTAAACTCCATAAACTCTATTGATATCTTCACAGCAACATGAAAACTCCTTGTCCGTCATGGTACTTACAAGGTTCTGAAGGAGCGGGGAGATGACGGCCTCGTAGTCTTCAGCGATCTCTCTCATAGTCCGGTTGCTGTCACAAGACAACACCAGAGGTAGCAGCATGAGAGAAAAGACAGAGACGCCAAGAAGATGCTGTGTGTGTGTGATGTGTGTGTGTGTGTATGTGAGAGAGAGAGAGAGAGAGAGAGAGAGAGAGAGAGAGAGACAGAGAGAGAGAGAGAGAGAGAGAGGGAGACGGAGAGAGAGAGAGAGAGACAGAAAGGTGTACAAACATCAGTCTTATAGCATTATCCACACCAGTTAAAATAAGACGTTTTTGTCTTGACCTATTCATACTTTACCGATCCAGGTGAGTGCCATTGAGATCTTTTTTTTTTTTACAAGAGACCTCTGGTCTGGCAGTAGCCTAGCCTACAGTGGAACTACAGACGGATGGTCGCATGTTTTCTGAATTCATCCATAGATGATACAAAAATACAATATGCCTGTACATTTACAAAACACCTCAGTTTGATTACACAAAAGACTAGAGCATAACAATGCTAGGCTATTTTGTCAGGAGTCTGCTTTCAACACTATCAGCGTTCTATGGAAAATAATGAATGACGTGGAAGGTGGGTTCCACGTCGCACAAGCGGAAAGGAACTGACCTTCCACAGAGTTGCATTATTTTCCAGAGAACGCATAGAGCCCCGAGTTGATTATCCCCTTTATCCCATGGCTCTAATTTCACACATTTGCCACAATTATGTTTAATTTTTTTTGCCGGTAGAAATGTGTTCAACATCCACTGAAGTAGCGAGCAAGTTTACTAGATAGCTATGGTAGTTGCCATTGGTAACCAAGCAGACTTGCTAGTTTAGCTAACCAGACCATCAGTCCTAGCTTGCTATTATGAAAATCGAATTCAACAATACTAATACTGTTTTCAATTCGATTTCTGCTTTCAAAAGCAGCTCAAACAAAATATGTAAAAATTAACTATAGACATTGAATTCTACCGTGCAAATGTATAAGTTATTGGAAATTATACAATGGGTGGGTCTAATCCTGAATGTGTCACGATCGTCGTATACAGAGGACCAAGGCGCAGCGTTATTTGCGAACATGTCTTTATTAGTGATACACGAACAAAATAACAAAACGATACGTGACGTCCAAAGGTGCAAAACACAAACCTACAACAGGAACAAGATCCCACAACCACTGTGGGAAAACAGCCTGTCTAAATATGGTTCCCAATCAGAGACAACCAGCAACAGCTGACACTCGTTGCCTCTGATTGAGAACCACTCTGGCCAACATAGAAATACAACAACTAGAACGGACACAACGAGCACAAAACATAAAGAACACTCACACCCTGGCTCAATATACCAGCGTCCCCAGAGCCAGGGCGTGACAGTACCCCCCCCCCAAAGGCCCACAGAACACCACAGGGGAGGGACCGGGTGGGCACTCCGCCTTGGCGGCGGATCCGGCTCTGGGCATGATCCCCACTCCCTCTCTAACCCCCCACAGTACCCCTGGTCCGGTCTGGCCCTGCTGGCCGGAGCTGGACTGAACACTGGTGGAGCGGATTGCTCTAGCTCCGACGTGGAGCAGCTGACCGGTACCGGACCAGGCACCGGTGGAACAGGCACGGGCTGTGCCGGACTGACGACGCACACCACTGGCTTGGTGTGGGGAGCAGGAACAGGCCGAGCCGGGCTGACGAAGCGCACCACTGACTTGGTGCGGAGAGCAGGAATGGACCGGGCCGGGCTGGCGACGCGCACCATAGGCTTGGTGCGGGGAGCAGGAACAGGCCGGGCCGGGCTGGCGACGCGCACCATAGGCTTGGTGCGGGGAGCAGGAACAGGCCGGACCGGGCTGGCGACGCGCACCACAGGCTCGATGCAAGGAACAGGAACAGGCCGGACCGTACTGGGGACACACACCACTGGCCCTACGCGGGGATCAGGAACGGGCCGGACTGGTAACACACCCCAGTATCTCTCGCCGTGCCTCTACACTTTCCTTCCCCTTTAATACCAGTGGCCCCCGTAACCTGGCGGCCTCCTCTGCCAACCCGCTGGACCGCTCTATCGCGGCCTCCTGCTGCCCCGTCGTCCACGGCGTGAGCCCCCCCCTAAAAAATTTCTGGCCGGCTCTCCTCTTGGACCAGGCCTCCATGTCTCTAGCCAGACACTCACTCCACTGCTTCAAAGTCCAACCTCTCTGCTCTTCACTTGGCTTGGCCCAGTCGAGGTTGCAACGGAGATCCGCTAGAGATTCCCCTGGCGATGGCTCCTGGACACGCTGCTTGGTCCAGTTTCGGTGGGATCTTCTGTCACGATCGTCGTATACAGAGGACCAAGGCGCAGCGTTATTTGCGAACATGTCTTTTATTAGTGATACACAAACAAAATAACAAAACGATACGTGACGTCCAAAGGTGCAAAACACAAACCTACAACAGGAACAAGATCCCACAACCACTGTGGGAAAACAGCCTGTCTAAATATGGTTCCCAATCAGAGACAACCAGCAACAGCTGACACTCGTTGCCTCTGATTGAGAACCACTCTGGCCAACATAGAAATACAACAACTAGAACGGACACAACGAGCACAAAACATAAAGAACACTCACACCCTGGCTCAATATACCAGCGTCCCCAGAGCCAGGGCGTGACAGAATGCTGATTGGTTAAAACCGTATTCCAGCCGATGTCTATTCTACAAGTTAAAACCGGCTAAATCTATGACGTTAAAATACCTATTTACTCTGTTCCATCTGACTCATCAGCCCAGCCAGGCAATTTATAAACTTGATCTCCACTATAAAAAGCATCTAGACATGATCTCACATTTCTTTTAGACTAACATTTAGTTTTCAACAGCAGAGATTTGTATAAACCTTGCTGTCTGTCTCTCCGACATTTGCAACATTGTTTCAATATTCAAATTCGATCTCCAACTGTCGCATAGTAACAAACGTGTCGGGATTTACATTTACATTTACATTTTAGTCATTTAGCAGACGCTCTTATCCAGAGCGACTTACAGGAGCAATTAGGGTTAAGTGCCTTGCTCAAGGGCACATCGACAGATTTTTCACCTAGTCGGCTCGGGGATTAGAACCAGCGACCTTTCGGTTACTGGCACAACGCTCTTACCCACTAAGCTACCTGCCGCCCCATGAGACAGACAGGCAGGCAGCTTTTCTCAGCCAGTTGAAATCATGAATCAGCATAATTTTTACGGACACATACAAATAACTATCCATAAAAAAAACGGTTAAAACAAAACGAAGTTAGCATATGTTTGAACATGTTGGTAACCCATGTATAAAAGTAATAACGCCCTCGAATCCGGTGTTTGGAGGATATATTGGCACAGTTTGCAACACCCGTGCCAATATATCCTCCAAACACCGGATTCGAGGGTGTTATCACTTACAGTGGGGGAAAAAAAGTATTTAGTCAGCCACCAATTGTGCAAGTTGTCCCACTTAAAAAGATGAGAGAGGCCTGTAATTTTCATCATAGGTACACGTCAACTATGACAGACAAATTGAGAAAAAGAATTCCAGAAAATCACATTGATGGATTTTTAATGAATTTATTTGCAAATTATGGTGGAAAATAAGTATTTGGTCAATAACAAAAGTTTCTCAATAATTTGTTATATACCCTTTGTTGGCAATGACACAGGTCAAACGTTTTCTGTAAGTCTTCACAAGGTTTTCACACACTGTTGCTGGTATTTTGGCCCATTCCTCCATGCAGATCTCCTCTAGAGCAGTGATGTTTTGGGGCTGTTGCTGGGCAACACGGACTTTCAACTCCCTCCAAAGATTTTCTATGGGGTTGAGATCTGGAGACTGGCTAGGCCACTCCAGGACCTTGAAATGCTTCTTACGAAGCCACTCCTTCGTTGCCCAGGCGGTGTGTTTGGGATCATTGTCATGCTGAAAGACCCAGCCACATTTCATCTTCAATGCCTTTGCTGATGGAAGGAGGTTTTCACTCAAAATCTCACGATAGATGGCCCCATTCATTCTTTCCTTTACACGGATCAGTCGTCCTGGTCCCTTTGCAGAAAAACAGCCCCAAAGCATGATGTTTCCACCCCCATGCTTCACAGTAGGTATGGTGTTCTTTGGATGCAACTCAGCATTCTTTGTCCTCCAAACACGACAAGTTGAGTTTTTACCAAAAAGTTATATTTTGGTTTCATCTGACCATATGACATTCTCCCAATCCTCTTCTGGATCATCCAAATGCACTCTAGCAAACTTCAGACGGGCCTGGACATGTACTGGCTTAAGCAGGGGGACACGTCTGGCACTGCAGGGTTTGAGTCCCTGGCGGCGTAGTGTGTTACTGATGGTAGGCTTTGTTACTTTGGTCACAGCTCTCTGCAGGTCATTCACTAGGTCCCCCCGTGTGGTTCTGGGATTTTTGCTCACCGTTCTTGTGATCATTTTGACCCCACGGGGTGAGATCTTGCGTGGAGCCCCAGATTGAGGGAGATTATCAGTGGTCTTGTATGTCTTCCATTTCCTAATAATTGCTCCCACAGTTGATTTCTTCAAACCAAGCTGCTTACCTATTGCAGATTCAGTCTTCCCAGCCTGGTGCAGGTCTACAATTTTGTTTCTGGTGTCCTGACAGCTCTTTGGTCTTGGCCATAGTGGAGTTTGGAGTGTGACTGTTTGAGGTTGTGGACAGGTGTCTTTTATACTGATAACAAGTTCAAACAGGTGCCATTAATACAGGTAACGAGTGGAGGACAGAGGAGCCTCTTAAAGAAGAAGTTACAGGTCTGTGAGAGCCAGAAATCTTGCTTGTTTGTAGGTGACCAAATACTTATTTTACACCATAATACGGAGCGCCAAGTCTAGGTCCAAAAGGCTCCTGAACAGCTTCCACCCCCAAGCCATAAGACTGCTGAACAGCTAATCAAATGGCTACCCGGACTATTTGCATTGACCCCCCCCCACTGTTTATTATCTATGCATAGTCACTTTACCCCTACCTACATGTAAATATTACCTCAATTACCTCGACTAACCTGTACCCCTGCACATTGATTCGGTACCGGTACCCCCTTTATATAGCCTCGTTATTGTTATTTTATTGTTGGTCTTTTAATTTTTACTTTAGTTTATTTAGTAAATATATCTTCTTTTTTTTCTTTTTTTACTGCATTGTTGGTTAAAGGCTTGTAAGTAAGCATTTCACGGTAAGGTCTACACCTGTTCTATTCGGCGCATGTGACATACAATTTGATTTGATTTGAAAAAAATATTGACTAATAACTTTGATTTGACACCCAATTTAACATGCTTCTATGAACTTCAAATTTCGGTGCTCATGGGTCCTTTTAGATGGAAATGCCCCTAGCTAGCGAGATTTCTCTCTCCAGAGACCACCAAAGAAAAATCCTGATTGGATCTTTTTTTTCTCCTCAGTATTAACTATTTTCCTTTCCAACACAAACTGAATAGATTAAATCAGAATGTCAATGACCACATTTACATGCACACCAATATCCCGTTATTATTAGGGATACTCAAGTATTCTGTTTTTGAGTTGGCACATACAGTGGGGAAAAAAAGTATTTAGTCAGCCACCAATTGTGCAAGTTCTCCCACTTAAAAAGATGAGAGAGGCCTGTAATTTTCATCATAGGTACACGTCAACTATGACAGACAAATTTAGAAAAGAAAATCCAGAAAATCACATTGTAGGATTTTTAATGAATTTATTTGCAAATTATGGTGGAAAATAAGTATTTGGTCACCTACAAACAAGCAAGATTTCTGGCTCTCACAGACCTGTAACTTCTTCTTTGAGAGGCTCCTCTGTCCTCCACTCCTTACCTGTATTAATGGCACCTGTTTGAACTTGTTATCAGTATAAAAGACACCTGTCCACAACCTCAAACAGTCACACTCCAAACTCCACTATGGCCAAGACCAAAGAGCTGTCAAAGGACACCAGAAACAAAATTGTAGACCTGCACCAGGCTGGGAAGACTGAATCTGCAATAGGTAAGCAGCTTGGTTTGAAGAAATCAACTGTGGGAGCAATTATTAGGAAATGGAAGACATACAAGACCACTGATAATCTCCCTCGATCTGGGGCTCCACGCAAGATCTCACCCCGTGGGGTCAAAATGATCACAAGATGGGTGAGCAAAAATCCCAGAACCACACGGGGGGACCTAGTGAATGACCTGCAGAGAGCTGGGACCAAAGTAACAAAGCCTACCATCAGTAACACACTACGCCGCCAGGGACTCAAATCCTGCAGTGCTAGACGTGTCCCCCTGCTTAAGCCAGTACATGTCCAGGCCCGTCTGAAGTTTGCTAGAGTGCATCCAGAAGAGGATTGGGAGAATGTCATATGGTCAGATGAAACCAAAATAGAACTTTTTGGTAAAAACTCAACTCGTCGTGTTTGGAGGACAAAGAATGCTGAGTTGCATCCAAAGAACACCATACCTACTGTGAAGCATGGGAGTGAAAACATCATACTTTGGGGCTGTTTTTCTGCAAAGGGACCAGGACGACTGATCTGTGTAAAGGAAAGAATGAATGGGGCCATGTATCGTGAGATTTTGAGTGAAAACCTCCTTCCATCAGCAAGGGCATTGAAGATGAAACGTGGCTGGGTCTTTCAGCATGACAATGATCCCAAACACACCGCCCGGGCAACGAAGGAGTGGCTTCGTAAGAAGCATTTCAAGGTCCTGTAGTCTCCAGATCTCAACCCCATAGAAAATCTTTGGAGGGAGTTGAAAGTCCGTGTTGCCCAGCGACAGCCCCAAAACATCACTGCTCTAGAGGAGATCTGCATGGAGGAATGGGCCAAAATACCAGCAACAGTGTGTGAAAACCTTGTGAAGACTTACAGAAAACGTTTGACCTGTGTCATTGCCAACAAAGGGTATATAACAAAGTACTGAGAAACTTTTGTTATTGACCAAATACTTATTTTCCACCATAATTTGCAAATAAATTCATTAAAAATCCTACAATGTGATTTTCTGGATTTTTTTCTCTCATTTTGTCTGTCATAGTTGACGTGTACCTATGATGAAAATTACAGGCCTCTCTCATCTTTTTAAGTGGGAGAACTTGCACAATTGGTGGCTGACTAAATACTTTTTTTCCCCACTGTATAAACATCATATCCCATTTACAATAACCCGAAAAAGCTTGTATCCCTGTTATGAGAATCCCGGATAAGATTCCTGGTATATGCTGATCTTAGACGGGATACTGTGGCATGTAAACATCTTATCCCGTTTACTGTTGTTTTCTACGGTCAGTGCAGGCTCAGTTTCACATTTCATGGGTGTTGTGTGATGATGTTTTCATCTGATTGTCAAACAAATCACTTCAGAAAGTAGGCTACCTGCGCAGTTCGATCCACCATAATAATTCCACAATCATTTATTTTGCTCATACTCCATACTGGACCGTATAGCCTTCTTGCTATTTTCACCCCTAATTTAGGAACTTTCTGCTTATAATTTCCGACATTTGGTAGGCCATTGTTTGTCAACTATAGTTAGATACATGCAGCTTCTCTTCTGTCATAACTTGTTGCCCCAGAAGACTAAAAAGTAGTGCTCACCAGAATAATGTCTTACATTGACAGAATGAATGCATTAGTAATCTAGTTAACACTGCTAAATGTGTCTATTTATTTTAGGGACCAGGGAGAAAACGCAATAACTCCAAAATAGTGGAAAGGTTGGTCCCGTGCAAAATGTCCAAATGTCATCAGTTCGACCGGTTTTAAGAAAATGAAAAGCTGAGAAAACGATTAAACCCTTCTGATAAGTTACTGTCTGCTTGCATAACAGTGTCAAACATAACACTTTACATGCACATTTGTATTTTCTCAAGAGATTGAAATATTTTTGAAAGGGTAAATAGAAATTAAAATGACATTTATATTTAAAAAATACAACAATTATTTTATACATCCATGGGCCTTCTGTTAAGGCCTACAAGGCCTTGATAGTTCTCCACTACTGTAGTCATGGTAGCATCCACATTCATGTAGAATTGTTCAGAAACATTCTATTCTTATTTACAATAACATTCACTAAAAAATGACACACTACATTATTTACCATTCATTTATATTGGGCACAACATAATCCAAAACACAACCAAAACAAACTGCACATCCAACACGTTTGTAGAGTCACTATCTACAGATTGTAACACCATATAATGTGATTTAACCAAACATTTTTGGTATCCATCTTCTCTGATTGATTGAGACAGTGCCGCATGTCATGATGACTGACACCTGTCTCGATCAATGAAAGAAGACTTGAAATAGACAAGATGGCAGCGTACACATTGTTGGATTATTTCAAGGAGGAAAAACTATAATTATTTAAATAACAGAGCATTTTCTAAATTCAAATAGATCCCCTGCAACTGGACACAGATATTTTATGAGAATGTTTCCACTACGAATTGCTGCAAAGAAACCACTACTAAAGGACACCAATAAGAAGAGACTTGCTTGGGCCAAGAAACACGAGCAATGGACATCAGACTGGTGGAAATCTGTCCTATGGTCTAATGAGTCCAAATGTGAGATTTCTGGTTCCAACCGCCGTGTCAGCACCCCCACCCGAAAACATCTTCCCGCAGCCATGAAGAGAAGGCCAATTTACCTGGGGCACCTCCCCGGTCAGATAATTTGGTGGCCTGCTTGAAACATGAGCCAAATATATTAATACGTCACATTTTCGGAGAGAGATTCACATGGTTATCAAAACGTCCCACCAGGGACACGAAACACAGCCCTTATTATAAGTGTTTCTAAAATTCCCCATGGGAAAAATGAATGGTGGAAAAACGATTGGAACCATTTCCCAGTTTGACCACTAGGTTTTATGGGTATTATGACTCATACTGTGGTACTCTATTCCTGTTTAACTGCTATCGGGCTTGATTTCTAAACGGTAAAACAGATAAATACCTTCGAATAAAATGTGACATTCTGTACTATACTATCGCCTCCTATAAAAACATTTGCTCTCAAATCCAAAATGCTGGAGTAGGTTATATCGTCAAATTAAAACGTTTTAGCTTCACTGTTCAAGTAAACACAGATGGGAAAGTATAAAGTGTTTACATTGCGCGCGTTTTACAGAAACGATTGTCCCCTCCGTCTCCCCCATCCTCACGTGCCAAGCCCCAAACGCGCTGTTAGAATGAGTCCCTGACGCCGCGCGTGAGATCACCGGAAACACCAATGCAGTCGACCTACCTGTAGTTTTGGTCCGCTCATACTCCAGCCAAGTGACCAACACGCGGGACAACACTTGACGAGAGAATCGACACTGAGAGCTTTCCTTGTCAAACTCTCCTGAAATCCGCCCATTGGGATGTCCCACACTGGGGGGAGACCGAAGCAAAGGAAAGTCAGTCGATTGCAACACCTGGAACTCCTCCAATCAGAAACAAGCTAGAGTGAAGAAACCAGCATTTGTTCTTGAAAAGTTAGTCAAAAATCCTGCAGGTTTTATGGGCAAATGTTTGTTTTTTAGGGGTGAAAGTAACTTTTCCCACCAGCTGTATTTTTCTTGTACTGTCCTGAGCCTAATGTCCAATAATCCAAACTAGTATACATTTACCTTTTAGTCATTTAGCAGATGCTCTTATCCAGAGCGACTTACAGTTAGTGAGTGCATATTATTATTTTTTCATACTGGCCCCCGTGGGAATCAAACCCACAACCCTGGCGTTGCAAGCGCCATGCTCTACCAACTGAGCTACACAGGGCCAGTATTATATGTTGGCTAAACCTTGACATGATTGACGTGTGTCAATGACGTTATCCCTTGCAAAGAACATGAGGTTTTGTCATGGGTTTCGGGCAATTTTGTGAGTGTGTGTGTGTGTGTTTGAGAGGGAGAGATTGTGTGTGTGTGAGAGAGAAGGTGTCAGTGGAATGGCCTAATTAAAGTCATCCATCAGAATTTGATAGAAGGTAACTGGTGCATCCTGAGAAACAGAACCTAAATGGGGTAACCATGACAACCAGGGCTTGACTTGGGCAGGAGCTCACCAGGGCTTTGCCAGGAAACCCAACATTGAATTGCATAGAATTCTACATCAGGCAGAAATGAGTTTGAATAAGGAAAGTTTCCTCTCACGCTCTACAAGCCAGAATGTTCAATACAAATACATTTTAACGTACTTTACCGGTTGTTCGTGTGGTTGGTCCTTTTGGTGGTAGGAATGTGAGACAATATATTCACAGGAAAGTATAATTACATCAACTTTTCAAAGCGCTGGTAGTGCTTTCAGATTTCTATCAAACAGAGCTGTGTACTGGCACCTTAAATGTTCTACTGCTTGAGCTTCTGTTCCTTTTTAGAACATTATCTCCTGCACCTAAATATTAACAGTGCCAGCACCCAAAATGAGTACCGACACGTATTTCAGTTCAAGTCAAGCACTGATGAAAACATAGTCATCAGATTCCAGGCTGATGTTTCCCAACATGATTACTCTTGTCCTCATTCATAGGAATTGACATTGGCGAGGCAGCACAGATCTACTTTCATGCAATGCACCCACTTCCTTATCAAATGTGTGATATGTTGAATGTTATGGGTGAGTTATGTAGCCTTGCTCCAAATCCTCAGCCAATAATAACAAGCCAATAATAATCTGGGAACTAGTACGTTACTGCCTTTCATCATAACTGTGTGTTTATCTATCACCCTGTTCAGTCCAAATCACTGCCCTTTTTTCTTCTTAGGTGAAAGCAGTATGGTGGAAAACTGACTTGGGGTCAGGCTCGTGGTCAATTTGAATTGATGGTAGTCAATTCAGGACTTTAATTGAAAAATAAAGACTTCTCAATCAGCTGAAAATGAGAAGCTATTCATGTCAAAAGTTTTTTTTCTCCATTTTAAATTCATCACTTCCTGAATTAACTGCCTTCAACCCTCTCAAGCAGGGTTGGGGTCAATTCAGTCCATGGGGTGGAAAGAAATTACATAAAATAACCAACCGAGGGCTTGATAATCAATTGATTAGTTGAATGTGTTTGTGCTGGGCTGGAACAAAAATGTGCATCTCTTGGGAACAGAAACACTTTTCAGTCCTTGAATTGGAATGCCAATAATTCATTGGTCACCCCTGCTACCATATTCTCCCCTCAGTATTCATCCTCGATAGGAAAGGAAGGTAATTGTTTGAGAGTAATCAGACATAGATCCACTTTCCCTGATGTGACAAGTCTGTGTGTAAATTAAAAGGGATGTGAGACAACTGTTGTCTTTGAGAGGATGTGGGTGTGGTGGACTACGCCTCAAATACAGCCGACCAGTTGCATAATTTCCGAGACAGATGGCAGAATGAGGGAACCCTTACCAGAGCTACGGGTATGAGCATTGTGCATTGTAACACATCAATACATCTAGTCTCCACCCCTTCGTTTGAAACCTTCCAACATACACTACCAGTCAAACGTTTGGACACACCTACTCATTCAAGGGTTTTTCTTTATATAACTATGAAATAACTATGAAATAACTCATATTGAATCATATAGTAACCAAAAAAGTGTTAAACAAATCAAAATATATTTTATATTTGAGATTCTTCAAATAGCCACCCTTTGCCTTGATGACAGCTTTGCACACTCTTGGCATTTTCTCAACCAGCTTCACCTGGAATGCTTTTCCAACAGTCTTGAAGGAGTTCCCACATATGCTGAGCACTTGTTGGCTGCTTTTCCTTCACTCTGCCATCCGACTCATCCCAAACCATCTCAATTGGGTTGAGGTCGGGGGATTGTGGAGGCCAGGTCATCTGATGCAGCACTCCATCGCTCTCCTTCTTGGTAAAATAGCCCTTACACAGCCTGGAGGTGTGTTGGGTCATTGTCCTGTTGAAAAACAAATGATAGTCCCACTAAGCCCAAACCAGATGGGATGGTTTATCGCCGCGGAATGCTGTGGTAGCCATGCTGGTGCCTTGAATTCTAAATAAATCACAGACAGTGTCACCAGCAAAGCACCCCCACACCATAACACCTCCTCCTCCATGCTTTATGGTGGGAACTACACATGCGGAGATCATCCGTTCACCCACACCGCGTCTCACAAAGATACGGCGGTTGGAACCAAAAATCTCACATTTGGACTCCAGACCAAAGGACACATTTCCACCGGTCTAATGTCCATTGCTCGTGTTTCTTGGCCCAAGCAGGTCTCTTCTTATTATTGGTGTCCTTTAGTAGTGGTTTCTTTGCAGCAATTCGACTATGAAGGCCTGATTTACACATTCTCCAATGAACAGTTGATGTTGAGATGTGTCTGTGACTTGAACTCTGTGAAGCATTTATTTGGGCTGCAATTTCTGAGGCTGGTAACTCTAATTAACTTATCCTCTGCAGCAGAGGTAACTGTGGGTCTTCCATTCCTGTGGTGGTCCTCATGAGAGCCAGTTTCATCATAGCGCTTGATGGATTTTGCGACTACACTTGAAGAAACTTTCAAAGTTCTTGAAATGTTCCGTATTGACTGACCTTCATGTCTTAAAGTAATGATGTACTGTCGTTTCTCTTTGCTTATTTGAGCTGTTCTTGCCAGAATATGGACTTGGTCTTTTACCAAATAGGGCTATCTTCTGTACTGCAGGTTAGGGTTAGGTTAGGGTTAGAGCTAGGGTTAGGGTTAGGGTTAGGGTTAGTAGATGGTTAGTTGAAATGTTACTGATAATCTAGAGCATCTACATTGATGGACTATCTAAATAAAGTGTTACCAAGTTTTTCATTAAGAGTTGTGAAAATGTACCTCATGCTTGTTGAACATTGCAGCAAAGTGATAAAAAAAAAAAACTGTAAAGTGGACTGTAACCTGAATCTATGGAATTTCCATAGATTTCAGAGATTCAGAGTGGTAATAGTCACATGTACAGGGTTGCAGTGAAAATCTTAGGCTTGGATCTCCAACATGCAGGACTAAGTGAAGTAAAATAATGAAAATGGAAATAAAAAAACAACAATATAAATAGAACAACAGTGAGGGAAAAAAGTATTTGATCCCCTGCTGATTTTGTATGTTTTCCCACTGACAAAGACATTATCAGTCTATAATTTTAATGGTAGGTTTATTTGAACAGTGAGAGACAGAATAACAACAAAAAAATCCAGAAAAACGCATGTCAAAAATGTTATCAATTGATTTGCATTTTAATGAGGGAAATAATTATTTGACCCCTCTGCAAAACATGACTTAGTACTTGGTGGCAAAACCCTTGTTGGCAATCACAGAGGTCAGATGTTTCTTGCAGTTGGCCACCAGGTTTGCGCACATCTCAGGAGGGATTTTGTTCCACTCCTCTTTGCAGATCTTCTCCAAGTCATTAAGGTTTCGAGGCTGACGTTTGGCAACTCGAACCTTCAGCTCCCTCCACAGATTTTTTATGGGATTAAGGTCTGGAGACTGCTTAGGCCACTCCAGGGCCTTAATGTGCTTCTTCTTGAGCCACTCCTTTGTTGCCTTGGCCGTGTGTTTTGGGTCATTGTCATGCTGGAATACCCATCCACGGCCCATTTTCAATGCCCTGGCTGAGGGAAGGAGGTTCTCAACCAAGATTTGACGGTACATGACCCCGTCCATCGTCCCTTTGATGTGGTGAAGTTGTCCTGTCCCCTTAGCAGAAAAACACCACCAAAGCAGAATGTTTCCACCTCCTTGTTTGACGGTGGGGATGGTGTTCTTGGGGTCATAGGCAGCATTCCTCCTCCTCCAAACGCGGCGAGTTGAGTTGATGCCAAAGAGCTCGATTTTGGTCTCATCTGACCACAACACTTTCACCCAGTTCTCCTCTGAATCATTCAGATGTTCATTCGCAAACTTCAGACGGGCCTGTATATGTGCTTTCTTGAGTAGGGGGACCTTGCAGGCACTGCAGGATTTCAGTCCTTCACGGCGTAGTGTGTAACCAATTGTTTTCTTGGAGACTATGGTCCCAGCTGCCTTGAGATCATTGACAAGATCCTCCCGTGTAGTTCTGGGCTGATTCCTCACCGTTCTCATGATCATTGCAACTCCACGAGGTGAGATCTTGCATGGAGCCCCAGGCCGTAGGAGATTGACAGTTCTTTTGTGTTTCTTCCATTTGCAAATAATCACACCAACTGTTGTCACATTCTCACCAAGCTGCTTGGCGATGGTCTTGTAGCCCATTCCAGCCTTGTGTAGGTCTAGTCTTGTCCCTGACATCCTTGGAGAGCTCTTTGGTCTTGGCCATGGTGGAGAGTTTGGAATCTGATTGATTGATTGCTTCTGTGGACAGGTGTCTTTTATACAGGTAACAAGCTGAGATTAGGAGCATTCCCTTTAAGAGTGTGCTCCTAATCTCAGCTTGTTACCTGTATAAAAGACACCTGGGAGCCAGAAATCTTTCTGATTAGAGGGGGTCAAATACTTATTTCCCTCATTAAAATGCAAATCAATTTATAACATTTTTGACATGCGTTTTTCTGGATTTTTTTGTTGTTATTCTGTCTTTCACTGTTCAAGTAAACCTACCATTAAAATTATAGACTGATCATTTCTTTGTCAGTGGGCAAACGTACAAAATCAGCAGGGGATCAAATACTTTTTTCCCTCACTGTATATATACATCATAACAACTGTAGCAGTGATGAATAAATAAATGTCCATTGGGTTGGAGGCAGAGTAAAGACTGAGGGGGTGGGGTTATTGAAGTGGGGAGAACTGAGCTTGGTTGGCTGGGGTCCCTGATGATCTTCTTGGACTTCCTGTAGGGCAGGCAGTGTGCACCCAATGGTGTGTTCGGCTACACGTAGCACCCTCTGAAGAGCCTTGCGGTCCGCGGCGGTGGACCTGTACCAGGCTGTGATGCAGCCCGACAGTATGCTCTCGATGGTGCTCCTGTAGACCACTGAGGGCCCTCGGGGACAGGACTAATTCCTTCAGCATCCTGAGGTTGAAGAGTCGCTGTCGTGCCTTCTTCACTATGGTGTCCATATGGTTAGACAGCTTCTCTGAGATGCGTACACCGCGGCCCCGTTGATGAGGATGGGGGCATGTCCAGCCTGGTTCCTTCTGAAGTCGACAAGCCGCTCCTTTGTTTTACTAACGTTGAGGGAGAGGTTGTTTACCTGGCACCATGCCGTCAGAGTGCCTACCTCCACCCTGTAGGCTGTCTCATCGTTGTTGGTAATCAGGCCTACTAATGTCGTGTCTTCAGCTAAAATGATGGATTTGAAACTGTGTGAGGCCACACAGTTGTGGGTATAAAGGAGGGGACTGAGGACGCACCCTTGTAGGACCCCCGTGTTGAGGAGGTAACCTTTACCACCTGGGGGGCGGCCCATCAGAAAGTCCAGGACCCAGTTGCATAGGGAGGAGTTCAGACCCAGGGCCATGAGCTTTGTAATGAGCTTATAGGGCACTATGGTATTGAAGGCCGAGCTGTAGTCGATGAACAGTATCCTCACATATGCATTCCTTTTGTCCAGGTGGGTAAGGCAGTGTGCAGTGCAATGGCGATTAAGAGTTTGTGCTACTTGTCCTATTCAATTTGATATTTATACTAGACCTGGGTAAGGTGACCGGGGTCAAATATGTCAAATTCTTTCACGTTTGGGACTATTCCATTGGTTTCATCATACTGAGCAAACTAAGTCAAGGGCAGCTCAAGGATTTGAAAGTATTTGACCGATGCAGTGAATTTTCAAGTTCAAATGCACCACCTATTGGCCATTTACAGACACACAGACACAGACACAGACACAGACACACACACACACACACACACACACACACACACACACACACACACACACACACACACACACACACACACACACACACACACACACACACACACACACACACACACACACACACACACACACACACACCCTGTCTCTGTCCTATAACAGAGTATTGTAGTGACAGTTGACCCCAGAGAGATTTAGGTTACAGTGTTCCCATGAGAAGAAGCTTCACAATGTAAACATGCAGAGACTCACTGATACTACAGACCTGATATCTCATAACCTCGCCTCATTGAGATGTCCATCAGCGGCGTTGTGAAGCTTAATGGCCCCTCTGTGCAAGGTTGGGGTCAATACAATGTCAACTAGCATATCCATTCATCTCTCTGGATGAGTCTCCAGCCATCTCACTAACTTACACCCTATTCCCCATATAGTACACTACTTTTAGCCAGAGCCACATAAAGCTGCTATTTGATATTGGAGTTTGTTTTACTGGGTTGATTGGTGTCAGTGGCACACTGTCATGTTCCTGTGATTATAGCAATGCCCAGCTAGCATATTTGGTTCCTTGGAAGTTGTGGGACCATACGTTTTTGGTTTCCCATTGATTCTGGGAATGAACCCAGTAGTTTCCTGACCGGTAAAACTGAACGTTTTTTTAAAATGTTCTGAAAATGTCGCTTGTTCTGGGAACGTTAATTTTTCAGTTGCAGGGAGTTTCTGAGAACATTTGACTATGGTTCCCTGAAAGTTTTCCTGGAAGGTTTTATTAACATGCTGAGAACGGAAATTATAGCTTATTTGAAGGTACTTAAATAACGTTCAGAGAACATGTTTCAATAAGACTTTTTTTAATAACACTGCTAGCTTAATTTGGTTAACTGTTCTGAACTCCAAACACAGATACGACACATGTAAATTAATTTGCTTAGGTATTAATCATGCAAACACAATTATTATATATTGTTTTGCACAGTGTTAGTGAGATTCAAACCTATGATCTTCTGTTCTCTATCATGGAATCAGTTCACTGCGCCACCAGGATTGAGCTAGCATGTTTTTAAATAACAACATTCTTAGAACGTTATTTTTATAGAACCATGAGGAAACCTGTAGGAAATGTTATGCTGAAGTACTGAAATTCCCACCTAAGAAACATGGTTCTCAGAACATTATGTGCTAGCAGGGTATCCTGCACCATTCCCATAATGTTGTGGGAAGGTTGTATGCAAAATAACCACGGGGAAGGTTGTATGTAAATAATAACCAGCAAGACAACCACGCTCTCAGCAAGCTCTAAGAAACGTATGGTTCTCAGAACATTATGTGCTAGCTGGGTGTTCTCTTTTCAATAAAAACTATATGATGAAGTCACGTACTGACCTGATGTTATTTCTCAAAGTGTGAATTCCTATAGTGTGTGTGTGTGTGTCAATGTGAGTTTAAAATACAGTGGGGAAAAAAAGTATTTAGTCAGCCACCAATTGTACAAGTTCTCCCACTTAAAAAGATGAGAAAGGCCTGTAATTTTCATTTTCATAGGTACACGTCAACTATGACAGACAAAATAAGAAAAAAAATCCAGAAAATCACATTGTAGGATTTTTTATGAATTTATTTGCAAATTATGGTGGAAAATAAGTATTTGGTCAATAACAAAAGTTTCTCAATACTTTGTTATATACCCTTTGTTGGCAATGACACAGGTCAAACATTTTCTGTAAGTCTTCACAAGGTTTTCACACACTGTTGCTGGTATTTTGGCCCATTCCTCCATGCAGATCTCCTCTAGAGCAGTGATGTTTTGGGGCTGTCGCTGGGCAACACGGACTTTCAACTCCCTCCAAAGATTTTCTATGGGGTTGAGATCTGGAGACTAGCTAGGCCACTCCAGGACCTTGAAATGCTTCTTACGAAGCCACTCCTTCGTTGCCCGGGCGGTGTGTTTGGGATCATTGTCATGCTGAAAGTCCCAGCCACGTTTCATCTTCAATGCCCTTGCTGATGGAAGGAGGTTTTCACTCAAAATCTCACGATACATGGCCCCATTCATTCTTTCCTTTACAGGGATCAGTCGTCCTAGTCCCTTTGCAGAAAAACAGCCCCAAAGCATGATGTTTCCACCCCCATGCTTCACAGTAGGTATGGTGTTCTTTGGATGCAACTCAGCATTCTTTGTCCTCCAAACACGACGAGTTGAGTTTTTACCAAAAAGTTATATTTTGGTTTCATCTGACCATATGACATTCTCCCAATCCTCTTCTGGATCATCCAAATGCACTCTAGCAAACTTCAGACGGGCCTGGACATGTACTGGCTTAAGCAGGGGGACACGTCTTGCACTGCAGGATTTGAGTCCCTGGCGGCGTAGTGTGTTATTGATGGTAGGCTTTGTTACTTTGGTCACAGCTCTCTGCAGGTCATTCACTAGGTCCCCCCGTGTGGTTCTGGGATTTTTGCTCACCGTTCTTGTGATCATTTTGACCCCACGGGGTGAGATCTTGCGTGGAGCCCCAGATCGAGGCAGATTATCAGTGGTCTTGTATGTCTTCCATTTCCTAATAATTGCTCCCACAGTTGATTTCTTCAAACCAAGCTGCTTACCTATTGCAGATTCAGTCTTCCCAGCCTGGTGCAGGTCTACAATTTTGTTTCTGGTGTCCTTTGACAGCTCTTTGGTCTTGGCCATAGTGGAGTTTGGAGTGTGACTGTTTGAGGTTGTGGACAGGTGTCTTTTATACTGATAACAAGTTCAAACAGGTGCCATTAATACAGGTAACGAGTGGAGGACAGAGGAGCCTCTTAAAGAAGAAGTTACAGGTCTGTGAGAGCCAGAAATCTTGCTTGTTTGTAGGTGACCAAATACTTATTTTCCACCATAATTTGCAAATAAATTCATTAAAAATCCTACAATGTGATTTTCTGGATTTTTTTTCTTCTCAATTTGTCTGTCATAGTTGACGTGTACCTATGATGAAAATTACAGGCCTCTCTCATCTTTTTAAGTGGGAGAACTTGCACAATTGGTGGCTGACTAAATACTTTTTCTCCCCACTGTACAAGTTATTTGGAGAAGTCATGGAGAGTTCACATTCAGTAGGCAATGTGCCAAAGTATCTCTCATCCCCGGGCGGCAGGTAGCTTAGTGGTTAAGAGCGCTGTGCCAATAATCGAAAGGTCGCTGGTTCTAATCCCCGAGCCGACTAAGTGAAAAATCTGTCGATGTGCCCTTGAGCAAGGCACTTAACTCTAATTGCTCTTGTAAGTTGCTCTGGATAAGAGCGTCTGCTAAATGACTAAAATGTATGTGACAAAAGCATAAATACTAATTTGGAAGAGGCGCAAGACCGACGATGACCAACTTCCTTCAGTTTGTAATGTCAGAAATAAATAACTGACAAACAAAAAAAAAACACATTTGACTGTAGAAAATGACCTGGGCTAGAGGGATGGAATGATTTGACCCCAAAATCTGTCCGGCAGACTTTCTACACAACCGTGTGTGTGTGTGGGCTTTTCTTTCTCCCCACAGCTAGCCACATCTATGTAGATAATGATAAACACGCTGTCATGTGTTCTAAAATAGCCAACAAACGGCAGCATGTATCCTTAAATGGAGTGGTTCATTTCAGTTTTCTAGTGTGATGAGCAACCTTGCAGTGGCATGTATTCATTGATGCCAAGGGATGCCAGGCTCCCCCCCCCCCAAAAAAATAAAAATAAATAACATAAAATGTATTTTGTCTCTCTGTGTTTTCATAATTTTCCTTCAATTCTCACCGGAGGAAGCATCTGAGCAAGTGAGACAGAGCCCACCTGTATGGAATGCCGTTTGGGTCTTTGCATGTCAAAAAAGCTTATTTGACACATCAAATAACACAATTCTATTATAGAATGTTGTGTGTGCTGAATTTGCACGTGCAAGCCAAGCGCCACCATTACGATCACTGTCAAAGCTGTACAATACTGCGTTGGTAATAAGGCATTATTTGTTCGACCGAATGGGAAAACGTTTTTGTGAGCATTTGAAATTAGATCAGGATCAAACAAGCAGGATCAAAAATGTTTGCAAATATCTTTGATACAGATGTTATTTGCAACTTCTGGGGTAGCTAGCTTTAGCTTAGTACCTAGCTAGCTCCAATGCAACCAGCCTGAAAACAATGACCAGTAGAAACTGCAGTCATTTTCAATATTCTTAGCAATGATTTAGGAATCCATGTGAGTAAGTATTAGCTCGGTAGCCACTTGTTGTTCTCCTATTGAAATAACTCTGTAGCCAGCTACTTAACCCTGTTGCCCAAAACTAATGTCATAAGCAGCCAGCTAGCTTCATCTGACTAGTATGGCTTGTTGCCAACTCCTCAGTAAGGAAAGTAGCTATTGGCTGTCCTAAAAGTCGCTAAATTTGCATAATTTGCCATGTGCATGTAATTGTGATGGACACTGTAGGAGAGAGGAATAACGTCCTGGGAGAGACAAAAAGTGAGTAAAAAACATGTCATTAATTTGCAGTCTGGACGCGGAGGGGTGAACGTGTCCTGCTCTGACTGCAGCTGGGAGGGACTGCTGCGTGAGGACTGGGCCGCCTGTGAGTGCTTTGGGACAGGGGCAGTGGCGGTTTTACACGGAGGCCGGGGGAGGCCCGTGCCTCCCTGGAAATGTCCCTGGCCACCCCTGTGGCCCCCCCGTGCTGACCAAATAAAAAATTATGAATTTATAACTATTTTACACGCGAGCGCCAAAAGCGGAACTAATGCAACGCTCTACACGGCAACGTTCTACACGGGTAAATTAGAGTGGCGCACCCAAAAACTGTATCCTGCCATCTGCCTGCCTGCCACGTGTGGTGCTGCTTCGGTGAATGAGAGCTCAGCAACTACTATTTGCGAGAGGAGCTACGATTTGCAGGAGTCGAAGGTAAGTAAACGATTTAATATCATAAGTGACTTGTTGTTCTTGCACATAGCCTACATGTTCCTTTTGTTCCTCACACATAAATCAAATCAAGTTTTTAAATGTCTGGTCTCGATTTGTTTAGAAATGTAATCATATCTAAGCAAACTCATCGAAGCAGAAGCAAATATCCAAATGTTAGTAGGCTATCCTTGCTAGGTCTACACAATGTTGTGATGTTAACCACGTAACTTCATCCGTCTTGGCTGTTGCATCGCGATAACAAATACATTTTTAGTAAAGTAATCAACAGGTTATCTGCCAGTGTTAAGTAGGGAGGGATGGTTAGGTAACAAAATGTAATGCATGCCCCTACGTTTTTTCTTCTTCTAATAGTTATCATGAAACGAGGAAGGGACATAAAGTCATTTTTTGCCCCAGCAAACAAAAAAGTGAGAGAAACAAATCGAGGTTTTGAGAAAGTTGAGGAAGAGGGAGAGCCAGCATGTGATGAAAGTGAGGGGTCTGACAAAGAGAGGGAAATTCCAGAGGGTGAGGAGGATGAAGAAGAGGGTGAGGAGGATGAAGAAGAGGGTGAGGAGAATGAAGAAGAGGGCGAGGAGAATGAAGAAGAGGGTGAGAAGCATGAAGAAGAAAGCATACAGGGACAGAGAGATGAACAGCCAGAGGGACAGCAAGTGGATCCATGTGGATCAAGTACTGCACCATCAGGTTTGTGATGAGGAAGGTTCTTACTATTTGCAAAGCAATGCAATTACAATGTAATGGTAGGCCTGCTGGGTGTCCTTAAAATGCTGCTTTCTGCTGTTAATTCTTTTTTGTGTCAATATGGCTCTGTTTTTTTTTTTAAGTAAATACTTTGCCTACATTTTGAAATACATGCAGATATACAGTAAATAAATGTTGTAGTTGTGCCCTATGTTTACTGTCCATCTTCTTCAGATATCAGCAAGTCTAAGTATGACGTACCAGTACAGCCGAACTTGAAGATATTCCCAACCACACTGATGGGGGACAGAAGACGAAGCTTCAGACCAAACTGGTACACTACTCATCCATGGCTTGAGTATTCTGTAATGACGGACTCTACATGTTGCTATGCATGTAGACATTTTAGCACACCAAATGCCCCAGACACCGTTTTTGTTTCAACACCTGGTTTTACAAACTGGAAAAAGGCAACTATGAGAAATGCAGGGTTTTCACTACATGCAAAGTCTGAACGACACAAGTGTGCAATGATCGCATGGAGGGATTATCAAAGAGCTGTTAGAACTGACGCAACACTAACAGATCTCCTTGACAAAGAACACACTAAACAAGTACAAGAAAATCAGGCATACATTAAAACAGTTGGGGAAGTGCTGTTGCTTACAGCTACACAAAACATAGCACAAAGAGGACATGATGAATCTGAAGGGTCCACTAACAAAGTAAACTTTAGGGAAATTCTTAACACAGTTGCTAACCACGACCAACTTGTTAAGAGAAGATTAACTTCCATTCACAATGCAAAGTACACAAGCAAGATCATCCAGAATGAGGTTTTGGGTTGTTTGGCAGAAATGGTTCGGTCTGAAATCATAGAAGAAGTGAAGAAAAGTGAGGTTTTTAGCATCATGGCAGATGAAACAAAGGATATTTCAAAAAAAGAACAGATGTCCTTCACACTCAGGTACTATTACAATGGGGCCATTAAGGAGAGTTTTCTCCATTTTGAATCTGCAGAGAGGTTAGATGCAGCAGGGCTTACTGGAAAAATAGTACACTTACTGGAACGTTATGGCCTGGACTACAAAAATAACCTCGTAGGCCAAGCGTACGATGGCGCTGCCGTTATGAGTGGTAAGCATTCAGGGGTTCAGGCAAGGATCAAAGAACAGGCTAAATTTGCCTTCTACGTCCATTGTAGTGCTCATTGTCTGAATTTAGTGTTAGTTGATGTAGTCAAAAGTGTCCCAGAAACGGAGGAGTTTTTTTCTTTGTTACAGAGTCTTTATATGTTTACTTCTTCCTCATATGTGCACCCAAAATGGCTGTCTCTCCAAAGAGAAATGTATGGCAGAACCAGAGAGCTGCAACGTTTAAGCGACACACGTTGGTCATGCCGATTTCTAGCCCTACGTAATATCATGGACACTCTACCTGCCCTTAAACGACTACTGCAAGAGATTGCTCAAGAACGTCATGGTGAAAGAACTGTTGAGGCCCGAGGTCTTCTTGCTCAAATTGACCTAGAATTTGTTGTGCATCTTGTTACTCTGCGTAAGTTGTTTGGGGAGACAAAGCTATTGTCTGACATGTTACAGTCACAAACTGTTGATCTGTCAAGTGCTGTTGATTTAGTAAATGCTTTAGTCCTGACATTGAAAGACCACAGGCAGGAGTCTTTCTTTGATGAGTTGTGGGATGAAGCATTGAATATTTGTGAGCAGTGTGATTCTGCAACAAGGTCAGTGGCGAAACGTCAGAAAATGCTGAGCTCTAGACTCAGTGGCTACTGCACGCTAAGCACTGTTGGTCAGAGGGAGGTAGAACGTGACAAAGATATGTTTCTCACATCATTTTTCTATCCTGTAATTGACAGCATGCTCAATGAGTTGAACAGACGTTTCTCCAATACAAACTGTGAGCTCATGAGAAGCATACAGTCTCTCAGTCCCCAGAGTGATACCTTTTTAAAGGAGAGCAATGTTTTTTCATTTGGCCGTTTGTATAATGCAGACATTGATGATTTAGGGCATGAGCTCCATCAATTTAAGAGAGTTTTGGACAGAAAAATACAGAGTGGTGAAGTCAAAAAGCCATGCAGTACAGTTGAGCTGGTTTGTTTTATTGAGCCATACAGGGAAGTTTTCTTTGAGCTCTTTAGACTGTGCAAGATTGCTGTAACCCTTCCTGTAAGCTCAGCCTCTTGCGAACGCAGTTTCTCCACACTGAAACTGATAAAAACCTTCCTGCGGTCCACCACTAGTGATGAGAGACTCAGTGATCTTGGTGTCCTGAGCATAGAGTCCAGAAGGGCCAAGGCTCTGGATCTTGATGTATTTGTGGACCGTTTTGCCAGACAGCACAACCGCCGTATCCTGTTGCTGTAGTGTATCTATATGATATATACGCTAGTAGCGTATGAGTGCCGCTGTGAGGAAAAAGAGATATAATGAACAATAAAACAACAAGCTTGAGCTTCTTAAGACACGGTGGGTTTATCTGTTCTCAATACCACCGGTAAAATGAATGGAGTTAGTCTGGTGTCCACATGAAGTTACGTGTGTAGACAAAGAGTCTGGTGTCCATATGAAGTTACATGTGTAGACAGAGACAGTCTGGTGTCCATATGAAGTTACATGTGTAGACAGAGACAGTCTGGTGCCCATATGAAGTTAAATGTGTAAACAAAGACAGTCTGGTGTCCATATGAAGTTACATGTGTAGACAGAGACAGTCTGGTGCCCATATGAAGTTAAATGTGTAAACAAAGACAGTCTGGTGTCCATATGAAGTTACATGTGTAGACAGAGACAGTCTGGTGCCCATATGAAGTTACATGTGTAGACAAAGAGTCTGGTGTCCATATGAAGTTACATGTGTAAACAGAGACGGTCTGGGGTCCATATGAAGTTAGATGTGTAGACAAAGACAGTCTGGTGTCCACATGAAGTTACATGTGTCTACTTAGATGAACCCACCGTGTCTTAAGAAGCTGAAGCTTGTTTTATTTTTCATTTTACATCATCTATCTTTTTTTCCTCACAGTACCAGTAGTTCCACACACTACTAGAGTGTATGTATGTTTGTATGTATGTATATATATCCCACCAATCCTCTCTCAAGAGGTTTTCAAAAAGGGGCAAACTCATGTCTCAAGACCTGCTTCTGTTGGTTCCCCTCTCCTGCCTGTAACTTTCCATCCACATCCCCAAAGTTTTGTGGCCCATTATGACATCACTCCATTAAGTGATTGCTGCATGTACTGCTCTAAGGAAACACTTCTCTCTCTCTCTCTCTCTCTCTCTCTCTCTCTCTCTCTCTCTCGATAGATAGATAGAGTTTATGATTTTATTCTTTTGAATTATCTCTGCCAAACATCTATGTACTACAAATCTTCAAGCTCCACAGATGTTTTATGGCATCCACTAAACCTCTTTAGATATTTGTAAATTATACAGTGTGATACCTTTCAACGAAAGTTTATTTTATTTTTTACCAACTATGATTTTTCCTTTTGAAAACAAGCAAAGCAAGAAAAAAAAGAAACAAAATCACTCCAATCATTGCACACTTGTGTCGTTCAGACTTTGCAGGTCCAGCTTTGACATGATGATCTAACTAACACTAATATTGTAACTAATATTGTAACTGAAATATGTATGATCCTATGATGAGCGATTGCTTACTTCCCTTTCACTCTTAAAAAATTACTGAAAAAAAATGTGTATAAAAAGGTATATGTAGTATATGTTTGTTTAGTGAGCATTCATGCTGTCATTTTTTCCTAATGTGAACTATGGTGGAAATGTGCTGTCCTAAATGGACTTGCCCATATATGTTGTAAAGCCTTTTTTTGTACACCTGCTCATCAACTGACAGTGAAGTACACAAAGACACAGACACACACACACACACACACACACAGACACCTGTAATATTCTTGTTTTCATGTTGTTGCTGATATCCATCAGTGTTGTTCATATTGCTACATTGTGTTGACATGATTGTTGCTTTTAAACGAATGTCAACTTAATGTTTATTGTCTGCATCCTATTGGACTACTGGATGTTAATGTGTAACACGTTTCCCTGTTTATGTGCTTTAGCAATACTGTATGTCAATATGGTCATGCTAGTAAAGCCTCTTTGAATTGAATTTCTTTTCTGATTTGGTTTATTTTACCTAAATGGATACAGGGTAGTGTGTTTTCAATCAATCAATCAATAAATTTTATTTTATATAGCCCTTCTTACATCAGCTAATATCTCGAAGTGCTGTACAGAAACCCAGCCTAAAACCCCAAACAGCTAGTAATGCAGGTGTAGCACTTCGAGATTTTTGTTTATAAATCACTCAGAAAGTTTTCTTTCTTAAAACAAAATGTGGAATCAACTGTCCACAGTAGTGGGGCTTCCATAAATAGGAAATGGCACATTGTTGTACCCTTTGTTGTATCCTGGAGTTTTGTTCACATTGAATATGAACCCTGTATTTGTACCCTGTACTTTTTTTTTTTTTTTTTTTTTTTTTCATTTTTATGGCACTATCTCTCTTGCATCTGCACTCTTGTACAAAATACGTGTTATAATAAATGTCATATGATTTTAAAGTAAAATAAAGTTTATAATCTTTGAATATCATGTGTTGCCAGTTTTTTTATGTGTGCCCCCCTGATTAAACACTGGCCCCTCCTTGGCCCCCCTAGTAAAATGAGTCTAGAACCGCCACTGGACAGGGGTGGGGCCCGGGTGGGGCCCACGGCAGCACCCACTGCTCGTTAAGAAGAGTAAGAACGATACGTGCTTCCACGTCAGAGTCTCCAAAAGTCTTCAATAACACCAGAAAAAGTCGCTAGATTTGTCGCTAGTCGCTTTTTTGAAAATGTGTCGCTAGTGGGGTCTGAAAACTCGCTAAATATAGCAACAAAGTCGCTAAGTTGGCAACACTGGACCGGACCGAGTTATGTTTTGTGAAGCTAGCCACAATAGTGGAATTTGCGTTTCGTCTTCAAAATAAAAGTCCCTATTTGAAAGTGATGCAGAAGGTTACAATTGGTGGAATCATGCCATATTTAGACATTTTTTACATTTAGCAGACACTCCAGAGTGACTTACACTTTATTGTCATACTGGTCCCCCGTGGGAAACGAACCCACAACCCTGGCGTTGCAAATGCCATGCTCTAGAAACTGAGCTACACGGGACTACAGGTTGTAGTGTTGGAATGTGGAGCAATGAAATGGAGTATCAGTCTACTTGGTGACACCCACAGAACACAACTGTGAAAAGATTAAGCAAATATTAGGGTCGTAGCTCTTATTGCGGGACTTTGACTGTGGGAAATCACCTCCCCAGTCAGCCTATTGTGCGTATTGACATCCATATTGCACTGTTCAGCCTTACCTAAGGGTTAGGGATCAATGAAATGGTGTATCAGTCTACTCAGTACCCAAGAGCTTTTTTACCAACGTCCTCCTCAGAGATATCAGACTCCAAAACATCCAGGATGTATTGTTTTTCCTCTGGAATAGTGTTCAATACACATCCAGCTGAACTCGCCTTCCTCTCAGAGTATGCTGCCACCATGAGCCCAGTTGCAAAGGACATCAACATGCTGCAGGCTGAAACCAATGTCCAGATGGGGTGGCTACTTCCAACTGTCAACCTGCTGATCACAAAACTTGACAGAATCAAGTTGTCCCTGAAGTACTGTAAGCCTCTGGTGGATGCGCTACAACTGGGACTGAAGATGCGCTTCTGCCACATGTTTCATGTAGTCCTGTGTAGCTCAGATGGTAGAGCATGGCGCTTGCAACGCCAGAGTTGTGGGTTCGATTCCCACGGGGGGCCAGTATGAAAAATGTATGCACTCACTAACTGTAAGTCGCTCTGGATAAGAGCGTCTGCTAAATGACTAAACTGTAATGTAATGTAGGTTGACTGGTACAATTTTATGTGGCTCAATTCACAGTTGTTTCAGAGTCCCGCAATAAGAGCTACGACGCTAATATTCTCTGGGTGTCACTGAGTAAACTGATACCCCATGTCATTGATCCACAATCCATAGGTAAGGCTGTTCAGTTAAATATGAAAAAAAAAAGAAATGTATGCACTCACTAACTGTAAGTCGCTCTGGATAAGAGCGTCTGCTAAATGACTAAAACGTAAAAGATATATATAAAAAAAATAAGTATGCCCCCAATGCAATTCTAAAGTCTAAGATTTTTGTCAAATTAACAAATAGTTGTCTTTTGTTGATTTTATATAACAACATTCCAACCTCGTTTAGCATGATCTTTTCAATTATGGCATAATTCTACTATTTGTATTCATTTGCATCACTGTCAATGACATACCTTTATTTTGAAAGCTAACCGCAAAGTCCACTATTGTGGCTAATCCTTATTGTGGCTTGCTTCACATAGATGGGTCCGACCACCATTAATCAAATAACAACTGTCTTATAAATTAGGGTTATTTTCGATGATGACACCTAGCTAGATAGTTAGCTAGCTAACTATAGCTACTGTAACAGATTATGTCGTTTTGCTATGTTTTTGGGGGAAAACATTGTTTGCATCCATCAGTTAGCTAGCTTTTTTAATGACCATCACCGTATGTGCGCGAGAAAAAAGTTTACCAGCATCATAGCATACATATCGATGAATCGTTGTGACATGAAATACGAGTGATAGTGTAATCAATGTGTAATAATTACGTAAAAAATATATGAACGCGTTAAAATATTATGTGACGTGCAGTCATATTCAGGTCCTGATTGGTCAACAAGCTTATTTGACGTCAAATAGTGTTATATGACGTGTATCTTTTTGGACACGCAAAGACCCAAACGGCGTTCCATACCCCTGTCTCTGTATGTGTAGGACATCTATGTGATGCTGTCTGGTCAAAAAGTGTATACAATTGTTGCCGCCCTTAGCATTGAATGCAACAGAAGCCAGCGAGAATTTGGCCTCTCTTGATAAAAAAAGTATAAAATAATAGCCAATCAGTGTTGAGCTAAATTGAGTGAGCTCAACTGTGAATGGTCCTGGCGCACCAAAAAAAAAAAAGTGTCAAGGGAAGCCAGTTTGTATTTGGCGTCACTCCTATCACATTGCATCTAGATAAATATGTAATTGACAGAAACAACTTCAATTGTTGCATCTCATGTTGTTGTCCTCCGGTGGCTAACAAGCTAGCTAAAATTGTCCCTTTCCTAAATTAGCCATGGATGGAGATAGGGATTTGGTCGTGAGGTTTTACCTAATTCTTCGTACTGGCCAATGATTATAACGGCGATTCTGATCCAACCATAAATTCATACATTGTGCCCCTGGACTGAGAGGATGGAAGTTCAATATGTAGCTAGATATAGAAGGCTAATGTTAACTAGCTAACGTTGCCCATGAAAAGAAGTTAGGCTAGTGAGCAAGCCTTTTAGCCTTTTAGCATTTGAGCCTTTTAGCCTTTTAGCCTTTTAGCCAGGTAGCCTAGGACAACAAAAAATAAATGTATGTACTGTATGACAGAGTTATAGACCATTTCGTCAACATGAAAGAAAGGAGGATGGCATTGGCGTTTCTCTTCAAGTAGGGTGAGTCAACCTATTTTTTCTACATGCACACACACACACACACACACACAAACACAGAAGTCAGTACAATGGACAGCAACCATATTTAGCTTACGTTGATTGGACTACATTTGTTTTTGGTATCTTTTTAGTTGTCACTGTATTACACTAAACATAGGCGATTTGATGATGTTGAAGTTGAAATGGTGCTGGAATAGTGGAGGCAGCTCCTGTTTTCTTTGCAACTTGGCGCAGTGGTCTAAGGCACTGCATCGCAGTGCTAGCTGTGCCACTAGAGATCCTGGTTCGAATCCAGGCTCTGTCGTAGCCGGCCGCGACCGGGAGACCCATTGGGGCGGCGCATAATTGGCCCAGCGTCGTCCAGGGTAGGGGAGGGAATGGCCGGCAGGGATGTAGCTCAGTTGGTAGAGCATGGCGTTTGCAACGCCAGGGTTGTGGGTTCGATTCCCACGGGGGGGCCAGTATGAAAAATAACAAAAATAAAAATAATGTATGCACTCACTAACTGTAAGTCGCTCTGGATAAGAGTGTCTGCTAAATGACTGTAAATGTAACTCTCTGTGGTTCTAAATCAATAGTTGTTTAGTAGTCGGAAAACATTAACTTGCTTGGCCACGCTGTAGGTCATGTAACTGTTTGTTACATGCAATATGCTTTGTGGACTTCACCTGACAGAGGTTTCTCTCCGGTTTTGTGATTAAACAAAGGTGTGGTTGAATTTATTCTGCCACTGTGTCTTCTTATTGTCTCGGCTTTAGGCCTATAAATCACGGTCGCAAGGCATGTGAACTACCAGGTTATAGAGCAAATAAGGAAATTATCACAACACAGGTTGTAATATGGCTTTTTTTCCCTGGCTTGGCTTCCCAGTGATTTTACCCACGCACCGCTACTGCAACCTTGTCTGCGACCAGAGCCCCATACTACATGTAGTTTGAGGAGTTAGCGAGGTAACTTTGGTTAACTCTTGAGTTCAACTCCAGATAACTGGTACCACGAATGTGGCTCACCTTTTAGCCAGGTACATTTATATGTCAACGAATCCTTCAGATGTAACCTGCTCCAGGGCAGGCTAACTAAGGGCTAAATAAATTTTATTTTGAATGAAGTATCTGAGCAGCGAGTTGTGGACCAATTAAATAAGATTCCCTCCCTCTCTGAAAGATTGCGTCATCCACCTTATTTGAGGAAGGCAACTGCTTAAATATTTTATTAATCAAATGTTTTTGTGTGTTAAATAATACCTATCACATTACACATTTAGTAATGACAATGCATTTCAAACTTCACGCACATTAAAACGTTTGTATGACTTAATACAATTATTTTATCGATAGGAGTGGGGGAAAATGTGCTCGTGCATTGATAACCACACCAAAGTAATTCAATAAAGATGGCACTTCTAGAAGTATTTTTCACACATTAGCCCGCTGAATTTGCAAGATAACTTTTCTTTCATTTTTATTTTGGCACAAATGAAAATGTGGCACTGACTTGCCAATGGATTGATGTTTTAGCATTGCCTCAATGAAGAGTTCGACGTTCGACTAGCTACGTGCGACATGCACGCGCAGTTACAAGCCTGCTACAGTTAGCGGCGGGCGGACAAGTAATAGCCACTGTCGTAGTACAGATGAAGCCTGAGCTGGAATGGCTAGCTTTAGATAACCCTGTGTAGATCTAGCTTGCCTCATAGGATACCCCTCTGGTGCTTGCCTACGGAGCTGTGAGGGGAACGGCACCTCCGTACCTTCAGGCTCTGATCAGTCCCTACACCCAAACGAGGGCATTGCGTTCATCCACCTCTGGCCTGCTGGCTCCCCTACCTCTGCGGAAGCACAGGTCCCGCTCAGCCCAGTCAAAACTGTTCACTGCTCTGGCACCCCAATGGTGGAACAAGCTCCCCCACGACGCCAGGACAGCGGAGTCACTCACCACCTTAATAATACTTTTTTTTTTAGATATATTGTAAAGTGGTTGTCCTACTGGCTATCATAAGGTGAATGCACCAATTTGTAAGTCGCTCTGGATAAGAGTGTCTGCTAAATGACGAAAATGTAAATGTAAATGTAAGACTCATGTTAGTTCCCTGATCTTGTGATTTAGCTAAGCAGGCAAATGCTTTTTGGAGCTGTGCAGATGTCTGGGGATCAATAGCTGACAGACAGACAGAGAAAAAATAAAAACAGAACTATCATAAAAAATCTACCTCAATTAAATGTCCCAACCTTGACCATGAGAGAGACCATGACCCCGTGAACTACTACTAGCCTAATACTACAATATCTGGAGCACTCTGCACTGAATGACATTGGACCACTGGAATTGGGACTCGGGAGTCCTCCGTGTGTGTGCAAGGTTATCAATGTGGGTCTTCAATCTCCATGAATTATCAACTTGATTTAAAGTTTGATCATTTACAGTCACTATAACCCACGTTTCAACCAAGCCCAAGTCTACTATTAATGTTTTCCCCTTTAAACATCATGCACTTTGGCTTTCTGCATTTTACACAATAATGATTTTCATATTTCTCTTCATTGTTTATAGTTCTAGAAAATATACTTCTCTCAAGGCCTGAAGATGGCGCTCTTTCTACATGTGAGCCTCTCAACCTGGATGCCGCGGTGTGTGTGTGTGTGTGTGTGTGTCTAAGCTACAGACCGGGCGAGCTGCCTAGCCTGCCTCTCCAGCGCTCTTGCCTCCCGTCGCTGTGCTTCGCTCCAGTCTTATTGCTTTGTAGTCTAACACCGCTTCGCCGCCTCCTCCTTTCCTCCTCTCCTCGCCAATGCCTCTGCCTCTCCCTCTCCCTGCCAGCATCTAGCGAATGGTCCACCCCCTGACCACCTGCAGGGAACAGTGAGAGAGTGGCTCCGTTCTGAACACACTGCGGACTGCTGAAAGCTGCCAAAGGAAGACGTGGATATAAGTGTCGTTGTTGACGTTACCGGGAATTTTATTTTGGTAAGTGCAAAGTCATCCCGCTTAACCGTGTTTTAACTTCCCCTCCTCTTCCATCTTGTCACACAGTGAGGAGCGGGAGATGAGATGCTCTAGCCTGGCAGAGGACAAATGTGAGCCAGGGTGTTTTTGATGCGTGCCGTTTTGCAGTTGCAGATCGTGCATGAATCCTATTTTTACGCAGTTGAAGCTATGTGGAGTAGTTTTAAAGACGAAAGAGACTCGTTATAAACGCAAAGTTGATAATAGGTTTATACACCGTAATGTAGTTTACATTAGGAACCGTGGTCATGGGGGAAGCCGTTACATTCTGACTGTGCTGAGCTCGCTCACCCTAGACTGTTCTGCGCGTGTGGATTTGGCTCGAGTTCACTACACCGACTGACCCAAATTTAGCTTACAGTCAGCGGCAAGTGATGCATAGATATATAGAGAGAGAGACACAATGTAAACAATAGCATATTAACACATAGCAGTATACCCTTTTGATATTGTTCTACAATGAATACTGTTTTTTAAGTAGCCTAACGTCCGTTGGAGATTAATCTAAATCGAAACAATGCACCTGCAAATACAGGCGTGAAAACAGAAGGAAAGAGATAGATGGTGTTTGGGGTGGTGACAAAAGCAGGGAGAAATGGGAATTCTCCGTTCATCACACTCCTGTCTTGGTTTAATCGATAGCTGTGGCGGACGTAAGGGAGGGGTTTGCATCGGGTATTTGGCACAGCGCAGTATTTTGACTTTGGGATGGAGAAGAGGAAGAGAGTGGGACGAAGGGTGGGGGTAATGTTTGGCATGCCTTCAGAATTTCAGGGCATTTCCATCTGTACATAGATGGGTTAGAGCAGAGTGCATACCCAGGGCATTTTTATTATTAAGGTACCTCTGGTTAACCAATGTCAAAATATTGTTAGTGTATTATTTAGGTACCAACAGCAAGAACGAATTTGGCACCACTGACAAAGCTCCTTGAGGAACCACAAGAGTATCCATCAACTCAAAGTCCGGTCTCTCTCTCTCTCTCTCTCTCTCTCTCTCTCTCTCTCTCTCTCTCTCTCACTCACACACACACACACACACACACACACACTCCACATGCAAGCTTTGAGGATGATATCCCTGGTGCTGAGCTGTATTTCTCCTCTTTTTATTTTATTTTTATTTAACCTTTATTTAACTAGGTAAGTCAATTAAGAACAAATTCATATTTACAATGACGGCCAACCAAGAGGCAAAAGGCCTCCTGCGGGGACAGGGGATAAAAAAAAAGTTGGACAAAACACACATCACAACTAGAACGACACCACAACACCACATAAAGAGAGACCTAAAACAACAACACAACATGGCAGCAACACAAGAGAACACATCATGGTAGCAACACAACATGACAACACAATATGGTAGCAACACAACATGACAACACAGCATGGTAGCAACACAATATGACAACACAGAATGGTAGCAACACAACATGACAACACAGCATGGTAGCAACACAACATGACAACACAGCATGGTAGCAACACAACATGACAACACAGCATGTTAGCAACACAACATGACAACACAACATGGTAGCAACACAACATGACAACACAGCATGGTAGCAGCACAACATGACAACAGCATGGTAGCAACACAACATGACAACACAGCATGTTAGCAACACAGCATGACAACAGCATGGTAGCAACACAACATGCCAACACAGCATGATAGCAGCACAACATGATAACATAGCATGGTAGCAACACAACATGACAACACAGCATGATTGCAACACAACATGACAACACAGCATGGTAGCAACACAACATGACAACACAGCATGGTAGCAACACAACATGACAACACAGCATGGTAGCAACACAACATGACAACACAGCATGGTAGTAACACAACATGACAACACAGCATGGTAGCAACACAACATGACAACACAGCATGGTAGCATCACAACATGACAACACAGCATGGTAGCAACACAACATGACAACAGCATGGTAGCAGCACAACATGAGAACAGCATGGTAGCAACACAACATGACAACACAGCATGGTAGCAACACAACATGACAACACAGCATGGTAGCAACACAACATGACAACACAGCATGGTAGCAGCACAACATGACAACACAGCATGGTAGCAACACAACATGACAACAACATGGTAGCAACACAGACAACATCACAAAGGGCAAAAAGGTAGAGACAACAATACATCACGCGAAGCAGCCACAGGTGTCAGTAAGAGTGTCCATGGTCCATGATTGAGTCTTTGAATGAAGAGATGGAGATAAAACTGTCCAGTTTGAGTGTTTTTTGCAGCTCATTCCAGTCGCTAGCTGCAGCGAACTGAAAAGAGGAGCGACCCAGGTATGTGTATGATTTGGGGACATTTAACAGAATGTGACCGGCAGAACGGGTGTTGTATGTGGAGGATGAGGGTTGCAGTAGGTGTCTGAGACAGGGGGGAGTGAGGCCTAAGAGGGTTTTATAAATAAGCATGAACCAGTGGGTCTTGCGTCGGGTATACAGAGATGGCCAGTTTACAGAGGAGGATAGAGTGCAGTGATGTGTCCTATAAGGAGCATTGGTGGCAAATCTGATGGCCGAATGGTAAAGAACCTCTAGCCGCTCTAGAGCACCCTTACCTGCCGATCTATAAATTACGTGTCCGTAATCTAGCATGGGTAGGATGGTCATCTGAATCAGGATTAGTTTGGCAGCTGGGGTGAAAGAGGAGCGTTTACGATAGAGGAAACCAAGTCTAGCTTTAACATTAGCCTGCAGCTTGCATTCGGAAAGTATTCAGACCCCTTTACTTTTTCCACATTTTGTTACGTTACAGAGTTATTATAAAATTGATTAAATTGTTTTTTCCCTCATCAATCAACACACAATACCCCATAATGACAAAGTATAATTTTTTTGCAAATGTATTAAAAACAGAAAATTGAAATATCACATTTACATAAGTATTCAGACCCTTTACTCAGTACTTTGTGGATTCAGCGATTACAGCCTCGAGTCTTCTTGGGTGTGATGCTACAAGCTTGGCACACCTGTATTTGGGGAGTTTCTCCCATTCTTCTCTGTAGATCCTCTCAAGCTCTGTCAGGTTGGATGGGGAGCGTCGCCGCACAGCTATTTTCAGGTGTCTCCAGAGTTGTTAGATCGGGTTCAAGTCCGGGCACTGGCTGGTCAACTCAAGGACATTCAGAGACTTGTCCCGAAGCCACTCCTGCGTTGTCTTTGCTGTGGGCTTAGGGTCGTTGTCCTGTTGGAAGGTGAACCTTCGCCCCAGTCTGAGGTCCTGAGCGCTCTGGAGCAGGTTTCATCAAGGATCTCTGTGTACTTTGCTCCGTTCATCTTTCCCTGGATCCTGACTAGTCTCCCAGTCCCTGCCGCTGAAAAACATCTCCACAGCATGATGCTGCCACCACCATGCTTCACCGTAGGGATGGTGCCAGGTTTCCTCCAGACGTGATGCTTGGCATTCAGGCCGAAGAGTTCAATCTTGGTTTCAAAAAGACCAGAGAATCTTGTTTCTCATGGTCTGAGAGTCCTTTAGGTGCCTTTTGGAAAACTCCAAGTGGGCTGTCATGTGCCTTTTACTGAGGAGTGGCTTCTGTCTGGCCACTGTACCGTAAAGGCCTGATTGGTGGAGTGCTGCAGAGATGGTTGTCCTTCTGGAAGGTTCTCCCATCTCCACAGAGGAACTCTGGAGCTCTGTCAGAGTGACCATCGGGTTCTTGGTCATCTCCCTGACTAAGGCCCATCTCAGTTTGGCCGGGCGGCCAGCTCTAGGAAGAGTCTTGGTGGTTCCAAACTTCTTCCATTTAAGATTGACGGAGGCCACTATGTTCTTGGGAACCTTCAATGCTGCAGAATTGTTTTGGTACCCTTCCCCAGATCTGTGCCTTGACACAATCCTGTCTTGGAGCTCTACGGACAATTCCTTCGACCTCATGGCTTGGTTTTTGCTCTGACATGCACTGTCAACTGTGGGACCTTATATAGACAGGTGTGTGCCTTTCCAAATCATGTCCAATCAATTGAATTTACCACAGGTGGACTCCAATCAAGTTGTAGAAACATCTCAAGGATGATCAATGGAAACAGGATGTACCTGAGCTCAATTTCGAGTCTCATAGCAAATACCTTATTTACTTATGTAAATAAGGTATTCCTGTTTTTCATTTTTAATACATTTGCACAAATTCTAAAAACCTGTATTCACTTTGTAATTATGGGGTATTGTGTGTAGATTGATGAGGAAAAAATGTAATTTAATCAATTTTAGAATAATGCTGTAACAAAACAAAATAAAATGTGGAAAAAGTCAAGGGGTCTGAATACTTTCCCCGAATGCACTGTATGTGCTGAGAGAAGGACAGTGTACCGTCTACCCACACTCCCAAATACTTGTATGAGGTGACTACCACAAGCTCTAAACCCTCAGAGGTAGTAATCACACCGGTGGGGGCAATTCATCTTACCAAACCATATGACCTTTTTTTTGGAGGTGTTCAGAACAAGGTTAAGGGCAGAGAAAGCTTGTTGGACACTAAGAAAGTGTTGTTGTAGAGCGGTTAACACAAAATCCGGGGAGGGGCCAGCTAAGTATAAGACTGTTATCTGCATATAAATGGGTGAGAGAGCTTCCTACTGCCTGAGCTATGTTGTTGATGTAAATTGAGAAGAGTGTGGGGCCTAGGATCGAGCCTTGGGGTACTCCCTTGGTGACAGGCGGTGGCTGAGACAGCAGATGTTCTGACTTTACACATTACACTCTTTGAGAGAGGTAGTTAGCAAACCAGGCCAAAAATCCCTCAGAGACACCAATACTCCTTAGCTGACCCACAAGAATGGCATTGTCTACCGGATCAAAAGCTTTGGCCAAGTCAATAAAAATAGCAGCACAACATTGCTTAGAATCAGGGGCAATGCTGACATCATTTATGAACCTTTAAGGTTGCAGTGACACATCCATAACCTGAGAAGAAAACAGATTGCATACCAGATAGAATACTATAGACATCAAGAAAGCCAGTCAGTTGATTATTGACAAGTTTTTCTGACACTTTTGATAAACAGGGCAAAATTGAAATTGGCCTATAACAGTTAGGATCAGCTTGATCTCCCCCTTTAAATAAAGGACGAACAGTGGCTGCCTTCCAAGCGCTGGGAACCTCCCCAGAGAGCTGAGACAGGCTCAGCGATAATAGGAGCTGCAACCTTAAAGAAGAAAGGATCTAAACCATCTGACCCTAGGGCTGTGGCGGTCACAACATTTAGTCAACCGGGGCTTGTCAAGCAAATAACTGTCGGTCTCACGGTAATTGACCGTCAATTAACATAAACACATTTAGCATCTCCTGGCTTCCTACAAGCCACTGATGCAGACCTTTGGAACATCTACATTTAAAAAAAGTCTAATAAATCCGTGCAATATAGCCTACACTTTCACAATAAAGACAGGTCTAAAGAAACATGATATGAAGAAAATGTAGTCTATTTCAGAAGAACAGAATAGCATACTCTGAGTTGTCCTTATGTTAGGTCCTGATCTGGCTATGCCAAATGGCTGTGGGTCACAATAACAGCTCTATCTGACCCAGATGTTTTTTGGGGGTCAAGTTTAAGGAACTCCTTTAGCACCTCAGACTCAGTGAACGCCTGCAGGGAGAAGCTGTGTAGCAGGGCAGGGAAAAGAGGGAGGAGCATCAGGGCTAGTTGTATTAGAAGGGCTGGGAGATGAGGAAGTGTTGGACGGGCAAGGAGGCAAATAGGAATCCTAACTTAATGAAGTGGTGATTAAAGAGCTCAGCCATGTGCTCCTTGTCAGTAACAACCACATCATCAACATTAAGGGACATGGGCAGCTGTGAGGAGGAGGGTTTATTCTCCAGGTCTTTCACCGTTTTCCAGAACTTCTTGGGGTTAGACCCACAGAGAGAGAACTGCTCCTTAAAGTAACTAACTTTGGCCTTCCAGATAGCCTGAGTGCACTTATTTCTCATTTGCCTGAACGACAGCCAGTCAGCCTGAGTATTTGTGTGCCGAGCCTTTCGCCAAATGGTGTTCTTGAGGTGGAGTAACTCTGCCAGATCACGTTCAAACCAGGGGCTGAACCTGTTTTCTAATTCTCATGTTCTTTATGGGGGCGTGCTTGATAACAATACCACTGAAAAGATAAAAGAAGGTCCATGTGTCTTCGACAGAGGGGATCAAGCTGATTGTATACCAATTTACAGAGGCCAAGTCAAGAAGGAAGGCTTGCTCATTAAAGTTTTTCAGCAAGCATCTATGACAAATCAAGACAGGTCGTTTAACTGAGCAGCCATTACGAACACAGGCCGTAAAACCGTGATCACTAAGGTCATTACAGAAAACACCAGGAGCCAGCTTAGGGCAGTTAGGGTAAATGCTGGTGCTGATGGTGGACGATAACACCTAGCAACAGTCAATTTAGAGTCATTTGAAAGCTTAATGCTTAAAACCAGCAAATCAACAAGTCTGTCCCCAAATAATTTGGAGACAACTGAGCACTGAAGGTGTTCCTTGGTAAAGATTGCCACTCCACTACCTTTAGAAGATCTGTCTTGCCCAAAAAGGTTATAACCAGAAAGGTTAACATCAGCGTTCAAAACACTCTTTCTTAACCGTGTCTCAGTAATGACCAACACATTTGGATTGGAGTTATGAACCCACACTTTCAATTGATCAATTTGAGGTAATAAGCTTCTAGTGTTAACGTGCAGAAAAACCAGGCTTTTACGAGAGCAGAAATCAGTGAAGCAGAAATCAGAGCACAAGTCAGAATTGGGGCTAGCAAATTTCCAGATATCATCAGCCGTAATATAATCAGTGCTCGGCAGAGGACAGGGAGAGCTTTGCACTGTTTATTTTTTATGACATTTGAATATTCATCAGACGTCAACAAGATCATATTGTACAGCAATTTCATCAGGTAACATGAATACAAAGCCGGCGAGAGGTGGTTAGAATAGGATGGGAGGCCAAGAGTCCATGTAACCAATAGAATCAGTCGCGAGTGTGGGACTAACATGGTCTGTCCCATGGTCGGGTAAACGAGCAAGTTCATAGTCAACAAAGAGAGCAGGAGTCATGGAGCAAATAGCACAAGAAAAAAATACAACGGCAACAAAATAACGTGAGAGAGCTCTGAGTCTAGTAGGCGGTGGAAGTCCTTAATGGGTGTGAGGTGCTTTGTCCTTCATTATGTGAGCAGATGTATGCGCAGTGAGGTGAATATATCCCCCTCTCTCTCTGCAAGGGGAATGAAGGTGTTTTGTGTTGAAGAAGGCTACCTGTCTGTTGATCTCCCGGCCGGAGATAGCTAATGACAGCCTATCACATGACAGAAAGTTGACACTGTTCTAGAACGTTTCCCTGTGAGTTAGTGTTGTCTTTGAGTGTGTGTGTGTGTGTGTGTGTGTGTGTGTGCGTAATTCCATAATTTGTTTTTTTTGTTGATGGTGGTAGAAAATGCTGTCTCAGGCGCTGCTCCAGAATCTACCATAAGCGTTCAATTGGGTTGAGGTGTGAAGTTGTAGACTTGGCAAGATCCTAAGAAAGGAGACTAAGGACCAAGGAACTGAAACAAGGAGAGGGTACAAGGAAAGGGTACAAGGAAAGGAGAGTTGAGAGAAGGCTGCCGTTGTCTGTCTCTCTAGAGGACAGCATGTCTCTGTTCCCTCCTAATGAGCCACTCCCTCTCTTCCTCCTCCCTCACACATCCCTCCATTCGGGAGAAAGAGAGAGAGGGGTAGAGGGAGGCAGAGAGACATGAAGAGAAACTGAGAGACCGTGATAGAGAGAGAGGTGGTGTGTGAGCGAGAGCGAGAGAGAAAGGGAGAGAAACCACACCATGATGTGCAGTGCTATAATTATCATCAAGTGATAGTGATACATCTGTGGTGGCCGCACCATGTGCACAGTGTTTGTGCCTGCCTGTCTGCCTGCCTGCCTGTCGCGCTCCCCGACACAGCAGATTGGAAATTGGTTGGGCTAGCCAGTTCTCCCAAGGCTAATTGAGCATCAGAGAGAAGCCATGCCTGTTGAGCGACGATCATTGTGATTTCCCCAGGCGTAATAAGCCATCCCAGAGTTACCCCTCACGTGGGGGTGAGGAGGTGGGAGGGATGCGTGTTTGAGAGTGTGTGTGTGTGTGTGAGGTGGGGAGTAGAGGGTGACAATAGCTGTTATCTCATGTTGGACACACATTGCCCTTGTCTGTTGCCGGGGGTTGGTTTTTCTGCCTCTGCACTAATAATAATAATAATAATAATATGCCATTTAGCAGACGCTTTTATCCAAAGCGACTTACAGTCATGCGTGCATACATTTTTGTGTATGTGTCACGGTTTCGGCCGAGGCTGCTCCTCCTCCTGGTTCGGGCAGGCTTCGGCGGTCGTCGTCCCCGGAGTACTAGCTACCACCGATCTATGTTTCATGTTCGTTTGGTTTTGTCTTGATGTTGTACACCTGTGTCTTGTTAGTCCTCGTTAGTGTCCTATTTAGTTCTCATTGGTTGTGTTTGTCTTTGTGTGTGATTGCTCTTATGTTTTGTGTTGGAGCTACGTACTTCCCTCCAGTGTTTTGGAGAGGTTTTTCGCACATGTTAGTGCGCCGTTTATTTGACGCCTGTGTGCGCCGTGATTTCGCCTTCGGGCTTATTGTGCTTATTTCTCTACGTGAATATTGCACTAAAGTCTTTTGGGACTGAGCCTCTGCGTCCTGCGCTTGATTCATGCACCACACCCACCTTCAGCACCTCTGACAGTATGGGTGGTCCCGGGGATCGAACCCACTACCTTGGCGTTACAAGCGCCGTGCTCTACCAGCTGAGCTACAGAGGACCCACTAAAATGATATGGTCTGCGTTCTCCCTTCTCTACCATCATATCATCCAGGGGTTGCAAGGAGTCTACACACATGACATTGATGTATTGTAAGTGGCCAGCCTCTAAACACAATGTAATCTGTGTGTGCACCACAGCAGTGTAAATATACACGTCTATGTAGCTAGTAGACAGGAACATGGCTTGTTACAGTCACCTGTGCTTTCGCAAACTGACACAACCTGCATAAACTTGTCTGATTCTCCTGTGGGGGGGAGATGGAAGATGGAAGAAGATTACATTACACATAATATGTCTTCAGAAGTGGAGAGGTGTGTGTGTGTTTCTGGTTGTGTGTTTGAGAAGCTGTACCGTGGTATTATCCCTTTGACTGGTCGAGTGGGAAACAATGTGGGAGAGACGGTATAAATGCACCTGTGGGAAGATGTTTTTATTTTTCTCTCAGGTTTATCAATAATTTCCGCTCCTCAATCCAGGTGACGGGATTGTGTTGAAGGGCTATTTCACTGGTAGCTACTCTATCAAGCCTATGTTTACACATTTCTGACCAATCATTTTACACTTGGTGCAACCCCCCTAGTAAACCTAGCCCCATGTGTCTGTGAGCCAGTATAATGGCTAGAGTGTGGTCAGCTATCAGGCCCTCTACATCAGTTGTTTTATCTGCTGTATCAGTAGCACTGACTCAAATCATCTCTGTATCATCTCTGCCTCGCTGGCTATTACCTGTCAACAGGGTTGGCTAGGTTACTTTCTAAATGTAATCCTTTACAGTTCCTAGTTAGCTGTCCAAAATTGTATTCCGTAACGTAACTTTTGGATTACCTAAACTCATGAACATAATCTGATCGCTTTCAATTACTTTTAGATTACTTTCCCCTTCAACGGCATTAGAAGAAGACAAAAATAAATATTATCAATTGAACGACATCTATTGCAGGATAAAACATAACTGGCCATAAATGAATGTTGCATTTTAATATATGGTTTATGTAGGCTTCTTCTAACCCATTGCTTTCTACTTCAATACAGATAATAAAACGATTAGGGTATATCTTTACATTAAAAAACTAAGTTTGTCAGGTTTCCAGTCATTCCAATTAATTTAATCTTCAAGAATAGGACTTGGAAATATGGAAATATAGATTAGCCAAATTATCTTACCTGAGCGTAACCCAAAAACGAATGACTAATTAGCCTACTCTGTTTATTTTGTTGTCATGGAGGACTGATTGGGCTCATTGCTTCGATTTTAAAAATAAACAGTGCTGTTGGAATGACATGCTTTGAGCACTACCGAAAAGTGCTATTTGCATGTGAAAAATTAATGCCATATGCTGCATTTACTATAGGCCTATTGTTTACACTTTTGTTGGAGACACTTTGATATCTCAATAATTTGCAGCTGTTTAAGTCTATCAAAAGTGTGCGAGTTTGAGCATGTTTCCACCAGGTCTACAACACCACACCTCCTGGACCACCAGGTCTACAACACCACACCTCCTGGACCACCAGGTCTACAACACCACACCTCCTGGACCACCAGGTCTACAACACCACACCTCCTGGACCACCAGGGTCTACAACACCACACCTCCTGGACCACCAGGTCTACAACACCACACCTCCTGGACCACCAGGTCTACAACACCACACCTCCTGGACCACCAGGTCTACAACACCATACCTCCTGGACCACCAGGTCTACGACACCATACCTCCTGGACCACCAGGTCTACGACACCACACCTCCTGGACCACCAGGTCTACAACACCACACCTCCTGGACCACCAGGTCTACAACACCATACCTCCTGGACCACCAGGTCTACGACACCATACCTCCTGGACCACCAGGTCTACAACACCACACCTCCTGGACCACCAGGTCTACAACACCATACCGCCTGGACCACCAGGTCTACGACACCATACCTCCTGGACCACCAGGTCTACGACACCACACCTCCTGGACCACCAGGTCTACGACACCATACCTCCTGGACCACCAGGTCTACGACACCACACCTCCTGGACCACCAGGTCTACGACACCACACCTCCTGGACCACCAGGTCTACGACACCACACCTCCTGGACCACCAGGTCTACGACACCACACCTCCTGGACCACCAGGTCTACGACACCACACCTCCTGGACCACCAGGTCTACGACAGCACACCTCCTGGACCACCAGGTCTACAACACCACACCTCCTGGACCACCAGGTCTACAACACCATACCTCCTGGACCACCAGGTCTACAACACCATACCTCCTGGACCACCAGGTCTACAACACCACACCTCCTGGACCACCAGGTCTACAACACCACACCTCCTGGACCACCAGGTCTACAACACCATACCTCCTGGACCACCAGGTCTACAACACCATACCTCCTGGACCACCAGGTCTACAACACCACACCTCCTGGACCACCAGGTCTACAACACCATACCTCCTGGACCACCAGGTCTACAACACCACACCTCCTGGACCACCAGGTCTACAACACCATACCTCCTGGACCACCAGGTCTACAACACCATACCTCCTGGACCACCAGGTCTACAACACCACACCTCCTGGACCACCAGGTCTACAACACCACACCTCCTGGACCACCAGGTCTACAACACCACACCTCCTGGACCACCAGGTCTACAACACCATACCTCCTGGACCACCAGGTCTACAACACCACACCTCCTGGACCACCAGGTCTACAACACCACACCTCCTGGACCACCAGGTCTACAACACCACACCTCCTGGACCACCAGGTCTACAACACCACACCTCCTGGACCACCAGGTCTACAACACCATACCTCCTGGACCACCAGGTCTACAACACCACACCTCCTGGACCACCAGGTCTACAACACCACACCTCCTGGACCACCAGGTCTACAACACCACACCTCCTGGACCACCAGGTCTACGACACCACACCTCCTGGACCACCAGGTCTACGACACCACACCTCCTGGACCACCAGGTCTACGACACCACACCTCCTGGACCACCAGGTCTACAACACCATACCTCCTGGACCACCAGGTCTACAACACCACACCTCCTGGACCACCAGGTCTACAACACCACACCTCCTGGACCACCAGGTCTACAACACCACACCTCCTGGACCACCAGGTCTACAACACCACACCTCCTGGACCACCAGGTCTACAACACCACACTTCCTGGACCACCAGGTCTACGACACCACACCTCCTGGACCACCAGGTCTACGACACCACACCTCCTGGACCACCAGGTCTACGACACCACACCTCCTGGACCACCAGGTCTACGACACCACACCTCCTGGACCACCAGGTCTACGACACCACACCTCCTGGACCACCAGGTCTACAACACCACACCTCCTGGACCACCAGGTCTACAACACCACACCTCCTGGACCACCAGGGTAAGCCTAAAGACAAGGACGGAGTATGACAGAGCTGACATTATGTATGCAGAGGAAGTGGGAGGACCAACAGAGTATCCAATCATTCTCTACATAGCTAGTTCATTAAGCAATTAACATCCCAGCATGCTTAGGGTCATATATAAAAATGCCCAGTTGCCCATTATTTTGGTTACAATGGTTAGAGATCTTAGTGACTTTGAAAGAGGAGTTTCAAAGGAGCGTAAAGGGTGTGTATGTGTTTGTCTCCAGATCTCAACCCAATTGAACACGAATTAGATTGAGCATTAAAAGCCCCACTTCTTAAATTAAACTTGTTTTTGACTGTATAGAGCGCAGTACCATGGAGGAGTTGAGAAGGGAGGAACTCAAACATTTATTCCATAGGCAGGGATCAGCACTATGCAGCTGCTGCAAGGCCGCGCTTTTCACTGGCTGTCCACTGGCCGCAAAAACAATGATTGATTGATAGGCAGCTTAAACTTCTTCAATTCAACCATTATTGGGTTAAAATACACATGTACATTTGTTAACAGCCATCCACAACAACCACAATCCGTAAGGCGCAAATAGCTAAATGAGAGAGCAGCAGTGTGATTCACGTCAATGCGCTATGTAGATATCAATAATAAGTGATATCCGTATCGCCGTTAGCTACACCACTGTCGTCATCCTAACCTCCAAGCGTTTATTGAAGTTGGATGTAGAATATCTGGATGCCGACAGTCGCACCGTTGGAAGACATATCTTGGACTGTAGCCTACAAAAACCTATTCCTGCGCGATCCATCAAACGCATTGCTGTGTCATCATAGTGGTCTCTGACTTCTGGTCAGACTCGCTCAGGCGGAACAAACTTAAACTTAAAATGTAATTGAGAAAACAGAAAGGTGTCATAAATATTTGTTTTCTCGCAAAAATCCTTTCAGAATTTAAAAGTAATCCTAGAAGTAATCATGTAGTTAAAAAAAATATATATGTGTAATCTGATTACAATAATTTTACTGGTAAAGTAACGGATTACAGTTAGTTTTTATCCGCTACTCCCGAATCCTGCCTGTCAATCAGCAGCCCTCTCATAGATCCATTGGAATCACTCTCCTCTCATCTCTCCTTTAGGCTGGGTTGCAGACCTCTGCTTTGTGGGGAATTCCTCACTGATGTTTATTAGGCCTAGTGTTTGCTGTATCTCTGTCCAACCTATCAGTATGGTGCCTACAGCCCTGTTTCTCTGTCCAACCTGTCAGTATGGTGGTTACAGCCCTGTATCTCTGTCCAACCTGTCAGTATGGTGGCTACAGCCCTGCATCTCTGTCCAACCTGTCAGTATGGTGGCTACAGCCCTGCATCTCTGTCCAACCTGTCAGTATGGTGCCTACAGCCCTGTATCTCTGTCCAACCTGTCAGTATGGTGGCTACAGCCCTGCATCTCTGTCCAACCTGTCAGTATGGTGGCTATGGCTACAGCCCTGTATCTCTGTCCAACCTGTCAGTATGGTGGCTTGGTGGCTACAGCCCTGTATCTCTGTCCAACCTGTCAGTATGGTGGCTACAGCCCTGCATCTCTGTCCAACCTGTCAGTATGGTGGCTATGGCTACAGCCCTGTATCTCTGTCCAACCTGTCAGTATGGTGGCTAAAGCCCTGCATCTCTGTCCAACCTGTCAATATGGTGGCTACAGCCCTGTATCTCTGTCCAACCTGTCAATATGGTGGCTACAGCCCTGTATCTCTGTCCAACCTATCAGTATGGTGGCTACAGCCCTGTATCTCTGTCCAACCTGTCAGTATGGTGCCTGCAGCCCTGCATCTCTGTCCAACCTGTCAGTATGGTGGCTACAGCCCTGTATCTCTGTCCAACCTGTCAGTATGGTGGCTACAGCCCTGTATCTCTGTCCAACCTGTCAGTATGGTGGCTATGGCTACAGCCCTGTATCTCTGTCCAACCTGTCAGTATGGTGCCTACAGCCCTGTATCTCTGTCCAACCTGTCAGTATGGTGGCTACAGCCCTGTATCTCTGTCCAACCTGTCAGTATGGTGCCTACAGCCCTGTATCTCTGTCCAACCTGTCAGTATGGTGGCTACAGCCCTGTATCTCTGTCCAACCTGTCAGTATGGTGGCTACAGCCCTGCATCTCTGTCCAACCTGTCAGTATGGTGCCTACAGCCCTGTATCTCTGTCCAACCTGTCAGTATGGTGGCTACAGCCCTGTATCTCTGTCCAACCTGTCAGTATGGTGCCTACAGCCCTGCATCTCTGTCCAACCTGTCAGTATGGTGACTACAGCCCTGTATCTCTGTCCAACCTGTCAGTATGGTGGCTACAGCCCTGTATCTCTGTCCAACCTGTCAGTATGGTGGCTACAGCCCTGTATCTCTGTCCAACCTGTCAGTATGGTGGCTACAGCCCTGTATCTCTGTCCAACCTGTCAGTATGGTGGCTATGGCTACAGCCCTGTATCTCTGTCCAACCTGTCAGTATGGTGGCTACAGCCCTGTATCTCTGTCCAACCTGTCAGTATGGTGGCTATGGCTACAGCCCTGTATCTCTGTCCAACCTGTCAGTATGGTGGCTACAGCCCTGTATCTCTGTCCAACCTGTCAGTATGGTGGCTATGGGTACAGCCCTGTATCTCTGTCCAACCTGTCAGTATGGTGGCTACAGCCCTGTATCTCTGTCCAACCTGTCAGTATGGTGGCTACAGCCCAGTATCTCTGTCCAACCTGTCAGTATGGTGGCTACAGCCCTGTATCTCTGTCCAACCTGTCAGTATGGTGGCTACAGCCCTGTATCTCTGTCCAACCTGTCAGTATGGTGGCTATGCCTACAGCCCTGTATCTCTGTCCAACCTGTCAGTATGGTGCCTACAGCCCTGCATCTCTGTCCAACCTGTCAGTATGGTGCCTACAGCCCTGTATCTCTGTCCAACCTGTCAGTATGGTGGCTACAGCCCTGTATCTCTGTCCAACCTGTCAGTATGGTGCCTACAGCCCTGTATCTCTGTCCAACCTGTCAGTATGGTGCCTACAGCCCTGTATCTCTGTCCAACCTGTCAGTATGGTGGCTACAGCCCTGTATCTCTGTCCAACCTGTCAGTATGGTGGCTACAGCCCTGTATCTCTGTCCAACCTGTCAGTATAGTGGCTACAGCCCTGTATCTCTGTCCAACCTGTCAGTATGGTGGCTACAGCCCTGTATCTCTGTCCAACCTGTCAGTATGGTGCCTACAGCCCTGTATCTCTGTCCAACCTGTCAGTATAGTGGCTACAGCCCTGTATCTCTGTCCAACCTGTCAGTATGGTGCCTACAGCCCTGTATCTCTGTCCAACCTGTCAGTATGGTGCCTACAGCCCTGTATCTCTGTCCAACCTGTCAGTATGGTGGCTACAGCCCTGTATCTCTGTCCAACCTGTCAGTATGGTGGCTACAGCCCTGTATCTCTGTCCAACCTGTCAGTATAGTGGCTACAGCCCTGTATCTCTGTCCAACCTGTCAGTATGGTGGCTACAGCCCTGTATCTCTGTCCAACCTGTCAGTATGGTGCCTACAGCCCTGTATCTCTGTCCAACCTGTCAGTATGGTGCCTACAGCCCTGTATCTCTGTCCAACCTGTCAGTATGGTGGGATCCTTAACGTTAAGAAAAAATCCCTAACCAAAAAACTATGTTTTCCCCACAATTAAAATCACAGTGCAGTTACCACAAAACAGATTGTTTTCTGTGTTATAGCCTAACTAGACTATATGGCTATAAAGGCCTGGGGAAGTTGTGAAATTTAAATCAAACCAGAGAGGAGGAAGTGAACGTTAGGATACTGTGGTGAATTCGCGAGGCATGCAAGACATGACATTGCGAGATGCAGATTACCAAGACATATGCGCACGGTTCTGCCTGCCCCTTCTCTCTCTCCCTCGCGCTGACCTGCCTGCTCCTGTCTCTTAGCTAATGATGCCAGTGTGTGTTCAATATTCGGTATGTTGCCTGTAGAATATCCTAGTTTATTCATAGGACCGACGTCACCTGGATACAGAGGTAGGTCTATCTTCGGGCCAGTCTTGCGATCACGGGGTGCTCTTCGTTCCTGAGTGGAGGGTGTTTTAGTGTCATGATATCACAGTAGGTTACCGGTAGCCTGTATCCATTACCCTTTTCAGATATAATGGAATGTGGCCCCTAGAAAGCGCTACGGCTACGGCTACGGTGTGTCTGTTTGTCTGGTAGGGTAGGCTACACTACGGAAAACAGTTGAAACGTTAAGCAAAATGGTCAATTTATCACATCCCTAATAGCTATAGCCCTGGATTCTGGAGCCAGAAAGGAGATGAGACGAGACACGTTGTAATACTCAGAGCTGTAACAGATCACACACACACACACACTTTAGTCCGGAGAGAGATGAGTCCGACACATTTTAATACTCAGACAGAAACAATTGATTGGCTTCAGAAAGTATTCATACCCCTTGACTTTTTCCACATTTTGTTGTGTTACAGCTTGAATTTAAAATTGATTAAATTGAGATTTTTGGTCACTGGCCTACACACAATACCCCATAATGTCAGTGGAATTATGTTTTTGGAAATTTGTACAAATTAATATAAAATGAAAAGCTGAAATGTCTTGAGTGAATAAGTATCGCATCAATTCAGACAATTTATCTTGATATGGATTTTTGACCATATTGCCCAGTTCTAAGAGAGAGTTACACACACAAACAAACAAATATTAGTTGTATTTTTCATACATTGTTTTACAAAAACATGTTTGATAACACTCCATTCCAACCATTATTATGAGCCGTCCTCCCCTCAGCAGCCTCCACTGGTTCACACATTACCCTTCAGTTTGCCTCCATTTTAGAACAGATTATTTAAAACATCACACTACATACAGTGCTGTGGAGTTTCTGGCTTTACACCCCAGGGTTCTCTCTCTCTCTCTCTCTCTCTCTCTCTCTCTCTCTCTCTCTCTCTCTCTCTCTCTCTCTCTCTCTCTGTCTCTCTGTCTCTCTGTCTCTCTGTCTCTCTGTCTCTCTGTCTCTCTGTCTCTCTGTCTCTCTCTCTCTCTCTCTCTCTCTCTCTCTCTCTCTCTCTCTCTCTCTCCCACATTATCCCCACTCTGTGGGATCCATGTTACTTTAAACCATGGTGACTGATGACGAGCTAGTCGGTTGTACCCAGCAGGGTAACATTACATCAGAATGGACCAGAACAACACTGCAGCGGTAGTCTTTGTATTGAGTGTCTGTATTGACATAACTCCAGAGTGTATTTTCTTACACGTCATCCTCTGCTTAACTGGATATGCAAACATGGAAGAAAGGGATGAGAAGCTAAAAGGAAAGTCATGTTAGACTCAACACAGACAAACAGTCAGACACACACAGGCTGTCTGAGAACACAGTGGGATAGTCTACACGGTTTGTATACAGTTTGGTTATTGAGGCAGCAGTTATGCTTCATCCATTACAGCATTCAAGACCCCAGCAGGAGACTGAAGAGATCTAGCTCCATGACAGGCTCTCCAGAGGAGGCCCTCCGCCCACAGCCTCAAGCCCAGCCAAGGAGCTCTGTGGCGGGCTAACTCAGTGGGTGGTGGTGGTGGTGGTTCCACGCTGGGGAACACACACATACACACACACACACACACACACCCAGGGCACCAATGAGGACCAGTCATCCAGGAACCATGGTAACCTGGCAGGCCTGGGCACCATGGTTACCATAAAGGCATAGAAGTATAGAACTAAGAAAGCTTTGTATATGGTTTGATATTTCAATGGTCGCAATGGTTGGCAACTCAAGCTCCAGTACATGTACGTTCTATTTAACCAAATATCTGAAAAGGCCTTTTGATCACTAGTTTGACTGTCTACCAGAGAACAGTGTGAACGTGTGAGAGAGCTAAATCCAGTATTCTCACTCAGCTTGTATTGGTTTTTGACAGTCGATGGGACTGGCACGCACAAAGCATATCAACCTTATATATTTGGAGTAATACTTTGCTAACTCTTTGAGATTATATTTCCTAGAATCTGTCTTGTGGGACAACCATAAAAGCAATTTTTTCCTGCAATGTCCACAAATCAACACACACACACACCACACACACAGTGGTGAGGCGCAGAGGCAGGGCAGGAGGTTAGGGCAGGAGGTTAGGGCAGGAGGTTAACTACTCACTGAGGCCCCAGCAGGGTGAGCGAGCAACAAGATCTCAAAGTCTCAGTGCAGAATTAGATGTTTATCCACGGGTTTCCAAACATCACATTTTTAAGTGTTTTTTGGGCTGCTCCTGCTGCTCTTTAGCGTTCCATTTCTACAAACGTCACATTTAGAAGTCAAGGGTTAAGTTTAGGAACTCATTCCGAATGGTTAAGGTACTGGTTAAGGTTTCGGATAGGGTTAAAACATTATGTTTAGGAACTCATTCCGAATGGTTAAGGTAATGGTTAAGGTTTGGGATAGGGTTAAAACATTATGTTTAGGAACTCATTCCGAATGGTTAAGGTAATGGTTAAGGTTTGGGATAGGGTTAAAACATTATGTTTAGGAACTCATTCCGAATGGTTAAGGTAATGGTTAAGGTTTGGGATAGGGTTAAAACATTATGTTTAGGAACTCATTCCGAATGGTTAAGGTAATGGTTAAGGTTTGGGATAGGGTTAAAACATTATGTTTAGGAACTCATTCCGAATGGTTAAGGTAATGGTTAAGGTTTGGGATAGGGTTAAAACATTATGTTTAGGAACTCATTCCGAATGGTTAAGGTTTGGGATAGGGTTAAATCAAAAAAGGAAAAACCTCTGTGTACAATTGTCATCGACCATGCAACCTTCTGAGCAATAGTCATGGGATGACGACTGATCAGGTTCCAAGGAAAGGGTGACGGGGTGAAAAGAGAGGAGTGGAAAGAGGGGTGATTCAGTCCAGATGCTTTTTAAGGAGTCATGGTTGTTTTCCATAGCTGTGACAAAACTCAGCCTTAGAGAGTACATTTGATCCAGCTTCTTTCCGAAAACATCATTGTATACTGTTTAGCATTTATAATCTGCTGCTAATGCACCAGTCATTGAGCTAATTGGATGCGTTAAGTAGATTCATGCTTCTATCTTAGATTTCTGTAAGCGTTTGTACATCTTATTTATAAGCCAGGATTATGGTTTGGGATAGGGAGGATAAGCCTTGAACATTTTCTACTCTGATAGAAACAGGCTTCAGTCTGCTTCTGAAAGGAAAATAAAGCTTCATTGTTGCCGGGGTGATTTAGCCATTACAGTGCGATTACTACTAAACATATCTCTGCTGTTACAGCAAGGCAATGGCCAGAGAGGGGGTGTGTGTGTGTGTGTGTGTGTGTGTGTGAGTGTGTGTGTGTGTGAGTCTTCTCTCTCCACACTTTTGTCTAGTGGAATGTGTTCTGTGGGTGATAAGGAATTGAATGGAGAGATGCTGGGCAGCTAATAGCTACACAGGACCAGAAACACACACACACACACTTGCGCACGCACCACGCCTAGAAGCAGCTCAGTCTTGTTGAAAAAGTCAAACAACATTCATCTTCAGAACGGCTCAGAACAAAAAGATTATAACATTTAAAAAAAACAAGTATTTTATATATCCAGGTTAATGGTCTTGAGATAGAAATCTCCTTTAAATGACAGAATGGGTTGATTCCAGACAGAATGTAATATCCTCAAATATCAGAACCATTTATTGTCTCTCACTGTAAATAGATGTGTCATGAATAGAGCCGGAAATGTTTCAACTTTCTCTTACGCTTCTGAACTAGAGAGAGAGAGAGAGAGAGAGAGAATTACAGTGATAAAATGGTCCCGGTGGGATTCCCTTCAGAGCGGACGGACAGCATCTCAGAGAGATAAGACCGAGCCGGACGGAAACACTACCAGACAGCCACTGTGTGTGTCATAGCTCTACAAACTACAGCAGATTATCCCCTGTTCTGTCTTGTGTTAGCATGTCTTCTCTAGGCTGGAGATCGGGCCTTGGAATCACATGTGTGTGTGATGGGGATCACACATAGCAGTAGCAGCTTCTCTTGATGCTGTGTGACAACATATAATCCGCTCATACGCCGACCGTGGGTCTTTCACAGTCAACACACACACACACACAGCTCGTTCTTGCGGCTGTCACTGCTACCAGGTTGGGTCCATTAATCACATGATGGTGAAGGGAATCCATGTGCAGATGAAGTAATGCAGTGTTGTTTTGTACAGACTTGTGCTCTGTGCTCCAACATACAGCGCAGTAGAGTCCTCTGGAATACAAGTTATTACCATGGCTCAGGATAAGACCCAGACACAGGAGGCAGATAGTAAGAGTCTCAGAGTTTATTACAGTACAAGGGGCAGGCAATCGGTCGGTCAAGTCAGGCAAAGAGTCGTAATCCAAATCAGAGTCAGGCAGGTACAGGACGGCAGGCAGGATCAGGGTCAGGGTCAGGCAGAAAGGTCAGAACTGGGAAGACTAAGAAAAACCAAAACTAGAGCACAGGAAACACGGGAACACGCTGGTAGGACTTGACGGGACAAGACGAACTGGCAACAGACAAACAGAAAACGCAGGTATAAATACACATGAGGTAATGAGGGGAGATGGGAGACACCTGGAGGGGGGTGGAGACAAGCACAAAGACAGGGGAAACAGATCAGGCGGATACAGGATATACAGGACAGTGGAGCGTTGGTTAGACAGACTGGCAGACTGAGTGTAGTGAGTGCAGTGTGGTGGTAGAGAACAAAGCGTGTTTTTACCCTGCCAAGAAGTTTCCTTTCGTTTGAAAGTTTGTTTCTGAAGTCCTTTGTTGTTGTTGTTGTAATGAGTTCTTTACAGTCATATTTTTTTTTCTATCATATTTTAAATAACTTGTAGAAAATACACTTTGACACTGTCAAGAAGCATTCTGACCATCATAATTAAATAAGCCAGATAGGCCTATCATGTACAGGCCCTTATGTCAGTATCAGTCAAAAAGAGGGTGTGTTGTCCTGCTCCTGCATTCATCCCAGTCATCAGCAACAGAGCATTGGCGTAGGTGCATGTCTGACATCAATGTGTGCCCAATTACAATGATAATTTAACATATTCAATAAAAAATATATAACATAAACATACTGTTGACACGTAGGCTATGGTGTTATGGAATGTTTTGCCTTGTCTGGTAGGTTTTGTGGGTTTTGACACTCTTACGTAGGTGTCATAACCAGCCATAAAATAACGCAATATATATCACAACAGGTGTAAATATATGGGTCATGACAGTGTTATTACCATATTATGTCAGGTTATGACAAGTTATGTCAGCTGTTATGACATATTATGACATGGTTAAGACCGTGTCATAGCATGTTATGATGCTGGGTGTCAAGTTAAGTGTTACCCATGACCCTAAGCATGATGGGAAGTTAATTGCTTAATTAACTCAGGAACAACACCTGTGTGGAAGCACCTGCTTTCAATATACTTTGTATCCCTCATTTACTTAAGTGTTTCCTTTATTTTGGCAGTTACCTGTAGATTCAGTTGCCTGGCTGACGCACAACCCATGTGACTACACAGCGACTTTGATAGCGGGTGTCAGCCAGACTATAGATTCAGACCCATGGATAGCAACTAGCTAGATTCAGAACCATGGATAGCAACAAGCTAGATTCAGGACCATGGATAGCAACTAGCTAGATTCAGAACCATGGATAGCAACAAGCTAGATTCAGAATCTTGGATAGCAACGAGCTAGATTCAGGACCATGGATAGCAACAAGCTAGATTCAGAATCTTGGATGGCAACAAGCTAGATTCAGAACCATGGATAGCAACTAGCTAGATTCAGAACCATGGATGGCAAATAGTTAGATTCAGAACCATGGATAGCAACTAGCTAGATTCAGAACCATGGATGGCAAATAGCTAGATTCAGAACCATGGATGGCAATTAGCTAGATTCAGAACCATGAATGGCAACTAGCTAGATTCAGAACCCTGGATAGCAACCAGTTAGATTCAGAACGATGGATAGCAACTAGCTAGATGCAGAACCATGGATGGCAACTAGCTAGATTCAGAACCATGGATAGCAGCCAAACTCCAGTCTTGAAGATTAATAGCATCGGGCGCCCAGGCTTCGCTCGCATTGTTCGTAAGGTGGTGGGGTGGAAAGCCTGTGACAGACACTAAAAGATGAATGGATGGATGCCCCAAAACCATGTTAGCCCACTGAGCTAAAGCCTAGGGACTCAGCCAGGTCTCAGACAAGGTTACTCAATGTAATTGAGCGTATAATGCACCTGGCATTACCAGGAGAGACAGGTCTGCAGGTGTGTGTGTGTGAATACTGTGACAGCAGGGTTATTTTAGGCTGTTTCCTTCAGCTTTCCCGTTGAAAAGCAGTCTCCAGGCCAGACATGAGAGGGGAGTTTATAGACTCTGTAAACCTGTGTGAGACACATCTTCCACAAGTAGATTATACATTAAAAAGCTGCACACTGTCCTGGCAGGTTTTCTGTCGCACACACAAACGCACACACACTCACACACACTCTCACACATTCACACACACAATCACACACACTCACACACACTCACACACAATCACACGCACGCACTTGATGCTCGTTTGACAGGTACGTGTTAATTGTTTTATTGGTGCATTGTGAAATTTAGCAATGAGAGGAAGCAAGAATACTGCTAGTCTCTCTCTCCACACTCTCTATCTGCTCTCTGCTCTCGCTCTCTCTCTCTGCTCTCTGCTCTCTCTCTCTCTGCTCTCTCTTCTCTCTCTCTCTGCTCTCTCTCTCTGCTCTCTCTCTCTTCTCTCTCTGCTCTCTCTGCTCTCTCGTTCTCTCTGCTCTCTCGTTCTCTCTGCTCTCTCTCTCTCTCTCTCTCTGCTCTCTCTCTGCTCTCTCTGCTCTCTCTGCTCTCTCTCTCTCTCTCTTCTCTCTCTCTCTGCTCTCTCTCTCTCTCTCTCTGCTCTCTGCTCTCTCTCTCTCTGCTCTCTCTTCTCTCTCTCTCTGCTCTCTCTCTCTCTCTGCTCTCTCTGCTCTCTCTGCTCTCTCTCTCTGCTCTCTCTGCTCTCTCGTTCTCTCTGCTCTCTCTGCTCTCTCGTTCTCTCTGCTCTCTCTACCCTCTCTCTCTGCTCTCTCTCTCTGCTCTCTCTCTCTCTCTGCTCTCTCTACCCTCTCTCTCTGCTCTCTCTCTGCTCTCTCTCTCTCTCTGCTCTCTCTCTCTTTCTCTCTCTCTCTTCTCTCTGCTCTCTCTCTCTCTCTCTCTCTTCTCTCTCTCTCTTCTCTCTCTACCCTCTATCTCTCTCTGCTCTCTCTCTGTGACAGCGTGTACAATTGGTTTTTGAAATGACAGTGTAATTTAAGATATGTCACCTCTCATCATATGACAGGAGTAATTAAGGGGAAGGATATACCTGAACATCCTATGACCAGAGTCATTAAGGGGAGGGATATACCTGAACATTGTTGTTTTTCAGGAAATTATACAGATTTATACAGAAGTGTGTGTGTATAACACGTTTTCACAGTGTTATTTGCTCCTATCCTACCTTGGAGGCAGGAGCATAATACTGGAAAATTATAGGGTACCACACACACACACACACACACACACATATATACACACACACCCCTCTACAGGGATCACTGGGGTACCACTACCTCTCTCCTCTCACAGTAGCACCAGTGCGTCAGTTATAAATATCTGACTGTGTATGCAGATCCCTCCTGCATGTCTCCAACTGCACTCCATCTAGGTCACATCCATCCACATCTCCACCAGGCTGCAGTGTGTCTAAATCAAACCAAAGTTTATTGGTCGCGTACAAAGATTTGCAGTTATCGCAGGTAAAGTTGAAATGATGGTACCTTCTAGCTCCAACAGTGCAGTCATACCTAGCAATACAAAACAATGCACACATAATCCAGAAAAATGACAAAGAAATTGTATAGGATGAGCCATGACTAGAATACAGTATATACATCTATAAAGTGGGTGAAACAATATGTAAACATGATTAAAGTTACCAGTGTTCAAAGACTATGTACATAGGGCAGCAGTCTCTTAAAGTGCAGGGTAGAGTACCGGGTGGTAGCCGGCTAGTAACAGTGACTAAGGTTCAGGGCAGGGTACTGGGCGCAGGCTGGCTAGTGGTGACTGTTTAACAGTCTGATGGCCTGGAGATAGAAGCTGTTTATCAGTCTGTCGGTCCCAGCTTTGATGCACCTGTACTGTCTCCGCCGTCTAGATGGTAGCGGGGGTGAACAGGCCGTGGCTCGGGTGGCTGAGGTCCTTGATGATCTTCTTGGCCTTCCTGTAACACCGGGTGCTGTAGATGTCCTGGAGGGCAGGCAGTGTGCCCCCGGTGATACGTTAGGCAGACCGCACCACCCGCTGGAGAGCCCTTCGATTGCAGATGGTGCAGTTACCATACCAGGCGGTGATACAGCCCAACAGGATGCTCTCTGTGGTGCATCTGTAGAACTTTGTGAGGGTCTTAGGGGCCAAGCTGAATTTCTTCAGCCTCCTGAGGTTGAAGAGGCGCTGTTGTGCCTTCTTCACCATGCTGTCTGTGTTCTGTTGTTGCTTTGAAAGATAAGTTAGAGCCCTGTTGTGTGTGGAGGAAGAGGGAGATGGGTTGTGTGGGGAGGAAGAGGGAGATGGGTTGTGTGGGGAGGAAGAGGGAGATGGGTTGTGTGGGGAGGAAGAGGGAGATGGGCTGTGTGGGGAGGAAGAGGGAGATGGGCTGTGTGGGGAGGAAGAGGGAGATGGGCTGTGTGGGGAGGAAGAGGGAGATGGGCTGTGTGGGGAGGAAGAGGGAGATGGGTTGTGTGGGGAGGAAGAGGGAGATGGGTTGTGTGGGGAGGAAGAGGGAGATGGGCTGTGTGGGGAGGAAGAGGGAGATGGGCTGTGTGGGGAGGAAGAGGGAGATGGGTTGTGTGGGGAGGAAGAGGGAGATGGGCTGTGTGGGGAGGAAGAGGGAGATAGGCTGTGTGGGGAGGAAGATGGAGATGGGCTGTGCGGGGAGGAAGAGGGAGATGGGCTGTGTGGGGAGGAAGAGGGAGATGGGCTGTGTGGGGAGGAAGAGGGAGATGGGCTGTGTGGGGAGGAAGAGGGAGATGGGCTGTGTGGGGAGGAAGACGGAGATGGGCTGTGTGGGAAGGGAGAGGGAGATGGGTTAAAGCCTCTATTGTGTGCATTCCCACACCTAAGGATTGAACCCTCTGTGTGTGTGCACACGCATGGATGTATGTTTGTAAGCATGTGTGTGTGTGTGTGTGTGTGTGTGTGTGTGTGTGTGTGTGTGTGTGTGTTGCTGCTAACTGAGTTATATGCATTATTCAGAGTATAATATTCAACATTACGGGGCAGTAAATTGGAGCCATCAATCAAATCAGACATTTTATATGTGCAGGACTTCTGAGCATAATGTTGGAACACAAAACTCATTTCTCAGAATCAAGCTGCCAGGCTAATTGGACAGGGCAATGGGCTCTGGAAATTACACTAATTATTCATATATTTATATTTTTTAAGCTTGATCTAATTTCGATGACATTATGGTGTTATTATCCATATGCTTGCGGACAAATGTTTTGTCAGCGTCTGTGATACACACACACACACACACACACACACACACACACACACACACAAGCACATGAGCCAGCATTTCCCAAACTGTCCTCTAGAACTACACAGCTGATTTTAAATAATCAACTCATTATCCAGCTTTAATTCTTTAAATAAGTTGTGTAGTGCTAGGGCAAAAAACTAAATGTGCACCCCTTGGGGTCCCGGGGACCGAGTTTGGGAAACGCTGACATAAGTACATGTGACACACGCGATTCAAAGATAAAACTTATTTCAATTGCGTTTTGTAAATGCTTTCACTTTCTGCGATAAGCAAGGACTTGATGAGATTCTAAAACAGTTAAGCTGTCCGTGAAACCATATTGTTTTAATGGCCATCAGAATGTGAAAACAATGCAATTAATGAACATAATTGGATGAATTAATTAATAAATGTACAGTTTCACAGTTCTGAAGGACATTACTGCCTCTGAAGCCACATTGGCAAATATATAAAGTCAATATAAACAACAGTGTGTGCGTGTGTGCGTGTGTGCGTGTGTGCGTGCGTGCGTGCGTGCGTGTGTGTTTGCATGCTTGGCTCTCATCTCTTCTTGGCCTCAGCATGGTTCCATACAGAAAATTGAATTCTTTGAACGATAGCTCGCGTAATCGGAAAAGAACAGTAAAATATTTATGAATACCCACAGCTGGCGGGATAATTTTATCAACATTTGTCTTTGAAATGTGATAGTGTAATACTCTCTTACGGATCAAATGAGCCGAGTGAAAGAGACAGAAAATGAAGCTTTAGCCCCCCCCCCCCCCCCCAGGTTGGACCGTCTCATTCCAGGTCGTCTGAACAAGGCCTTTGTGAGCTGACATTGGCGGGGAGAGTGGCTTTAGCAGCGATGGACAATGTCGAGTACTTGAGTTCTCATTTTCTATTGTCCACAACTATAGGAGTAGGAAGGACAAGGTTTGATTTTCCACTCAATAGCTTGACAACTTCTCACCCACGCAGAGTGGGATAATGTTACCCCCAGACACTGATCTAAGTCAGTTTTGTGCTCTACCTCTTAATGGTCAATGTTAGGTTTGGGGGAGGGTAGGCTGATCCTAGATTTGTGCCAAGAGGGAAGTTTCTACCTGTAGCTCACACAGATCTAGAAACTGTTTTTCCCTCCCCAAATCCTAACCTTAACCATTAGGGAGGGAGTAAGACTGATCTGGGATCAGTGTCTTATAGCAACTTCTACTTAGGATTCTCTAAAGCTCTCTTCTTCCCCCATGCTTCTAGAATCCATTCTGAAAACCTGGAATGCACTTAAACATTTGAAACTATGTTAGTTGTTAAATATTTCAGCATGGCCATTCACCCAGGGAGAGAAGCATGCTTTTGATTGTTGTGTGCAGAAAATCTGCCCACCCACATAACCGTAGCTAACAGGAGAAACCAGGAAGTGCTCCCACTCACACCAGGACAAGGCTGGGCTCCATGCCAGCTCAATCCAGTCAATTGAGAGTAGATGCAATGAAATTCCAAGAATTTCACTGAAGGGCATCATTATTTTTCAATGAGGATTTTTCCAGTACTGAACAGACATTTTAATGAGAGCTAGAGAGAGATAGAAAGAGCGAAAGAAAGAAAGAGTTAGTACACATTAGAAAGGAACAGCTACTTCCTGTGCTTCCTGTTTTTTATATCTGCAGGGTGTGAAAATAATGACATTGCACTGTCTTTCCTTGTGCATTACTGCATTAATAACCCCTGGGATTAGAATTCCATTTGAATCCACCAATCAGAATGTTCCGTGGCTATTCCCATGAGGGATTGGCTAATGACTAGCCAATCAGCAGCGCTGATGGATAGTTTACCTGAGAGGTTTCAGGAAGAGAGTTCGAGGGCTGAGAGAACAAGAGAGGGAGGACTCAGAGGAAAAAGAGGGGGGAGAATATGGGGAAGTAGAACTAGAGTACATAGTGCGAGAGAGAGATAGGTTTAGAGAGAGGGAGGGTGAGAGAAAGGGAGAGATGCGTTTTTGTGTTCTTTTCACAGAAGACAGCGTGTGAGGACAGAACGACAGATCAGCAGAGGAAGGGGAACGAGGGATGAATGAGGGATTGCTCCCTCCATCTCAGAGAGAGGGGGAGGGGAGGGGAGGAAGCTGTAATGGAGGCCACCGACAGCAGAGAGGTCAGGAGGGTCAGGAGGGTCAGGAGAGAGAGAGACTCATCACTGCACCTGCACTGGGACACGCACAGTGTGTGTGTGTGTGTGTGTGTGTGTGTGGAGGAGGGGAAGGGAGGGGTTCAAGGTGTGTGTATGGATTAGGGAGAAACATGCTCCTGTATCTCTGACAACCTGACACCAGCCACAGAACTGCATGTGTGTGCGTGCGTGAGTCTGTGTGTGTGTGAGGACTGCCAAGGCGTGCTGTTTCACTACAGAGATACTGTCCTGAGGCTTGACTGCTCTCTACCCCTCCCCTTCCCCCTCACCTGTCAGCTCTCTCCCTAGATGCTGTAGAAAACACTGTCTATCTGTCAACATCTCAAGCCTAACCTCTTCAGGCCTCACCTGTCAGCTCTCTCCCTAGATGCTGTAGAAAACACTGTCTATCTGTCAACATCTCAAGCCTAACCTCTTCAGGCCTCACCTGAACCTCCCGCTGGGTGTCAGGCCTCCACACCAACAGAAAGAGGAGAAGGAGAGAAGCCACTGTAAATAAATAGAAAAGCTAAACCCACCACTAGCACACTTAGTTATCGCTCGGCAGGAAATCTCAACTTGGTCAAATTAGTTTAATTTGACTGAATGAAGACGCTTACCTTCCCAGTTATGAGCTAAAAAACTCTGTCCTCTGCTGTTTGTTGTCTTTCCTAAGCTAACTTCAGAAGACAGAGATTATTGAAGTATAACTTTTAACTGTGAGGAGAGGGAACAAGGGAACGTCTTCTAATGGAGGTGTCACGACTTCCGCAGAGGCTGCCTCCCCTCCTTGTTCTGGCAGGTTTCGGCGTTCGGCATCACCGGCTTACTACCTACGGCCGATCCATTTATCATCACTCCATTTGTCTTGTCTTCAATCACACACACCTGGTCCTTATTCCCTCATTAGTCATTGTATAAGTGTTCCCTCTGCTTCCTTGTCTGTGTGGGTGATTGTTATTTGTGGAGGTTAGTGAAGATTGTGTATTTTGTATCGACGGGAGATTTCCCGTGTGCCTTGTATTTTCCAGTGCGCCTGTTTTGTGCGCTGGAGTGTGTTTGACGCATTTCTGCGTAAACCTGTATTTTTGCGGATTAAAGCCTGTGTTTCTGTGATTTACCCTCCTGCGCCTGCCTCCTTCCACACCACCTCATCACAGGAGGATTCTGTTTACTGTTCCGCTCACCGCCGGGGTAATTCTCTAAACGTTAAGCTCCTCTATCTCCCTCTCCCTTCTCTCTCTCTCCCCTCTGTCTCTCTCTTTCTGTCAGTACGGGAGGCTTTGTCAGTTTTTCCTGTCTTATCTCAACCAGAGAAATGAAATTTCAGGCTTTCACTTCCCCAGACAAACAGGAAACGCCACACAACTCAAATCTGCCATAACGCGCCTCAATTAAATGGGTCCCCAATGGCACAAAAGCCCCTGAGCCCTGCTTCCCATTACAGTCTACCCGTAGGGACAAAGTGTCCATTCAACACAGGCTTAGCAGCGCCCACAACAATGGCTCAGAAGAAAGTTTTAGTCACGTTTGACACTGTGATCAAGCTATCTGACTTTGGGAAATCCACTGTCAAGCTCAATCCCCTGCTGAATTTGGGGTGCACCACAGACACTAAACTTTCAACAGTCACCCAGCACAAGCAGCTTCATCTCATTCAGGCGATGGTGGTGAAAACAATGATAGTGCTCAAAACAAAAAAAGTCCAAACAGAAACCCAGGCAGCGTCTGGAGGCACTCCCCTCAGATACACTACATGACCAAAAGTATGTGGACACCTGCTCGTCGAACATCTCATCCCAAAATCATGGGCATTAATATGGAGTTGGTCCCCCCTTTGCTGCTATAACAGCTTCCACTCTTCTGGGAAGGCTTTCCATTAGATGTTGGAACATTGCTGCGAGGACTTGCTTCCATTCAGCCACAAGAGCATTAGTGAGGTCGGACACTGATGTTGGGCGATTAGGCCTGGCTTGCAGTCGGCGTTCCAATTCACCCCAAAGGTGTTTAATGTTTGTTGAGGTCAGGGCTCTGGGCAGGCCAGTCAAGTTCTTCCACACCGATCTCGACAAACCATTTCTGTATGGACCTCGCTTTTTGCACGGGGCATTGTCATGCTGAAACAGGAAAGGGCGTTCCCCAAACTGTTGCCACAAGGTTGGAAGCACAGAATCGTCTAGAATGTCATTGTATGCTGTAGCGTTAAGATATCCCTTCACTTGAACTAAGGGGCCTAGCCAGAACTATGAAAAACAACCCCAGACCATTATTCCTCCTCCACCAAACTTTACAGTTGGCACTATGCATTCGGGCAGGTAGCGTTCTCCTGGCATCTGCCAAACCCAGATTCGTCCATCAGACTGCGAGATGGTGAAGCGTGATTAATTACTCCAGAGAACACGTTTCCACTGCTCCAGAGTCCAATGGTGGCAAGCTTTACACCACTCCAGCCGACGCTTGGCATTGCGCATGGTGATCTTACGCTTGTGTGCGGCTGCTCGGCCATGGAAACCCATTTCATGAAGCTCCCGACGAACAGTTCTTGTGCTGACGTTGCTTCCAGAGGCAGTTTGGAACCCGGTAGTGTTGCAACTGAGACAGACAGACGCTACAGCACTCGGTCGTCCCGCTCTGTGAGCTTGTGTGGCCTACCACTTCGTGGCTGAGCTGTTGTTGCTCCTAGACGTTTCCACTTAACAATAACAGCACTTACAGTTGGCCGGGGCAGCTCTAGCAGGGCAGACATTTGACGAACTGACTTGTTGGAAAGGTGGCGTCCTATGACGGTGCCACGTTGACAGTCACTGAGCTATTCAGTAAGGCCATTCTACTGCCAATGTTTGTCTATGGAGAGTGCATGGCTCTGCGCTCGATTTTATACACCTGTCAGCAACGGGTGTGGCTGAAATAGCCGAATCCACTTATTTGAAAGGGTGTCCACATACTTTTGTGTGTGTATATATAGTGTAGGTCTTCAGACCTGTTAATTGCATGCTAAATGGCCTCATCTGAGAGCTCTGCGTCCTTCTCTTAAACTCTCCAGACACCTGCCAGGTAGCATGCTCCCTCTAGAGGTGTGTGTGTTCGTGTGCTGAATAGACTAATGCAAGCTAAACTGCCAGCTAACACCAAGCTTAACCCAGAGTACACCTGCACAACGTAGATTTGCTCAAAGATTTTGTCCAGATAGTGAGCATTGAGTCAGTCTGATCAGGGAAACTGGGGCTCTGTCCCAAATGGCACCCTGTTCTCTATATAGTGCACTACTTTTGACCAGGGCCCCAGTTTCCATGGCTACCATGGCTAAAGGGAGTAGGTTAGCATTTGGGAGTCATATAATTAGGCTACATGCATCTCTGCACTCGGACTCACTCCAACTTTAAGCACTGCTCTCTAATCAGTGTTCCGTACTGGTAGAGGATAGAGACAGATCTTCCAGCCTTATAAGCACTGATCTCCAGTCAGCGGTATGCCCTTGTGTTATGTTAATCCATGCTAGCGTTAGCATGTGGTGGTAGCTGTAGGAAAGCCTAATCATATTGCAGTCACTCCTGGCCTTGCAGAGATTATAAAATTAAAAAACTAGCATGAATTATGAAATTTGGGTGAAACACTTGATTTAAGATTGATTTAAAGACGTGATTTAAGATTCATCAGCCTAGGTTTAGCTCTGAGTCTGGATCAGTATGTAGTGATTAAGAGGCCTTCAGCTGTGTCAAGCCTCAGCTCTTCATCATAGTAGCCAGGTTTAAATCTAACCATGCTTCTCATGCATGGATTCTCTTTACTGACCGACCTCCAGCTGGGATAAGCCTCAGGGCTCTATTTTCGGCTGGCGGTAAGGAGGTGCACATGTCAAACGCACGTTAGTTTGCAATTTCATATAAATTCTGGCACTTTCTGTCCTTTATGGCAGGTTCTAACAACAGCTCGCTTGCATTGAAGTGGGAGGGGAGGAAATATTTGATGTGTGTAAAAACATGCGCCAATATGTCATTTTCAGTCAGCACAACTAGGTCTATTTAAGACCGATCAAAAGCTGGTCTTAGCGGTAACGCGATTGGTTATGGCATTGATTTGGTAGCATAGTAGCGCACACAGTAGCCTTATCCGTACATCACCAATGTTTTATTAAAATATCACGAGCAGCAAAACAGTCAACAGACACTCCGCTTTTTTAAAACTATATTGAACATTATTTTTGTCCAGATTCTGTGAAAAGTTTAGACTCATTATGTGCGATGCCCATTGCATGAATGGCGTCAGTGACTGTAGGAAGTCTGTTTAGGAACATAAAGTTATTTAAAAAGACAGCTTATTGTTTTTTAGTTGATCATTTTGTTTAAAAAAAAAATGCATCTTCCACTTTCCTCTGTTGGACTAACTGTCAAATCGCAGGAATTCCGGTCGCTGTCCGTGGGGCTGAATCTGCTTGTAGGCTATTTGCCTGTTTGTTTATTTGTTTATCTTTCACGTGGCAAAGTCACTACTGGCCATATCAACGGCGATGGTAGGCATTTGGGAGCAGTATAAGGGTGAGTGGACATCCCCCCCCCCCCCTTTCACAGGATATTTTTCCAGCTCCTGTGAAAAGTTTGGATGTACCTAAAACCCTTCATAGATAGTCTACGTTGTCTTAGGCCTAATGTTATATGTCTACGGGGAGCAATTATGATGCCTGAAACTGTATTTATATATAGCTTATTTAAAACAAGTTGTTCTTTTATTAGAATTTGTTTGAATTATTCACTGTCTTTTTAGGTCTTATCAATAGTGAATTTGATCTTGCTTATTGACCACGTTTGACATGTCCATGGCTAAGACATAATGTATTTTACAGTAGGCCAATATCACTGCAGATGTTTAACAATATATTTCCATATTAAAGCCATGCAATTACTGTTCAAAAACATGTTTTAACATATCTATCAAATATGTGATTGGCCTGCATTTTGTTATTTTGTTTCTGTAGGCTATTTAACAAAATAGTGGACTAACAATCCAATTGCGGTTGATGACAACGCAATACATAAAATACCGTAAATACACAACTTGAAGCACCCACATAAATTATTTAGCCATGGAGCACGTTCTGATTGGCCAGTGAGGGGTCAAGCCTCGACACATCTTCAACTTGTTTATTCATCAAAAACCAGCCCTTTCGTGCCACAGCCAGCTACTGCCCATAATTCTGGTTGTGAAAATAGCCAAAATATTTCTGACACACCTCCGATCCTATAGCACTACCGCAAGCGCTTAGATTTACCATTGGGTTTTTTAAATGGAGCCCTCAGTGTGTGTGTGTGTGTGTGTGTGTGTGTGTGCGTGCGTGCACGCGTAACTGGACACATCAAGCCTTCACTCTTGTAGACAAATTGCTGTTGAAATTGAGTATCTCCACATGGAAATGAGCTAAATTCATCATTGCTTTTCTGCTCAAATACAATAACAAGTCATGCATTATCACAATCAAAAAGCTTTTGGCTTTGAAATGGCTCTCCATAATATTGTAATTTAAGGCCTTGCGATGACGATTAACTGAGATGGTAACTGTGGCAGATAATTCATTACCATTTACTGTAAGTCTACTGTTCATAGTTCATTATGAAGTCCTCTAATGAAGCAGAGAAAAGCTCCTGCATTGATCAGCCCTTTATAATGACTAGAAAAACACTAGTGTACCTTCTGATCGCTAAGGCCACACCTCTGTCTGTCTCTCTCTCTCTCTCTCTCTCGCTGTCTCTCTCTCTCTCTCGCTGTCTCTCTCTCTCTCTCGCTCTCTCTCTCTCTCTCGCTGTCTCTCTGTCTCTCTCTCTCGCTCTCTCTGTCTCTCTCTCGCTCTCTTCTTTCTCTCTGTCTCTCTCTCTCTCTGTGTCTCTCTCTCTGTGTCTCTGTCTCTCTCTCTCTCTCTCTCTCTCTCTCTCTCTCTCTCTCTCTCTCTCTCTCTCTCTATGTGTCTCTCTCTCTCTATGTCTCTCTCTCTCTCGCTCTCTCTCTCTCTCTCTCTCTCTCTGTGTCTCTGTGTCTCGGTCTCTCTCTCTCTCTCTCTCTCTCTCTCTCTCTCGCTGTCTCTCTCTCTCTCGCTGTCTCTCTCTCTCGCTCTCTCTCTCTCTCTCTCGCTGTCTCTCTGTCTCTCTCTCGCTCTTCTCTCTCTCTTCTCTCTCTCTTCTTTCTCTCTCTCTCTGTCTCTCTCTCTCTGTCTCTCTCTCTGTGTCTCTGTGTCTCTCTCTCTCTCTCTCTCTCTCTCTCTCTCTGTCTCTCTCTCTGTGTGTCTCTGTCTCTCTCTCTGTGTGTCTCTGTCTCTCTCTCTCTGTGTCTTTGCGTCTCTCTCTCTCTCTCTCTCTGTCTCTGTCTCTCTCTCTCTCTCTCTCTGTCTCTCTCTCTCTCTGTCTCTCTCTCTCTGTGTCTCTCTCTCTCTGTGTGTCTCTGTGTCTCTCTCGCTGTGTGTGTCTCTCTCTCTCTCTCTCTCTCTCTCTCTCTCTCTCTCTCTCTCTCTGTGTCTCTCTCTCTCTGTGTCTCTGTGTCTCTCTCGCTGTGTGTCTCTCTCTCTCTCTCTCTCTCTCTCTCTCTCTCTCTCTCTCTCTCTCTCTCTCTCTCTCTCTCTCTCTCTGTGTGTCTCTCTCTGTCTGTGTCTCTGTGTCTCTCTCTCTCTCTGTCTCCCTTTCCCCCATGTTTCTCTGGTTCTCTTTCTATTTTGATTGATAGTCCCCCCTAATGATTCCTTTAATGACACTCAACAAACCTCCTCCTTCATTCATGACATCACAGTTTAACCCTCCATCATCTGGTCGCGGGTCCGAGACTTGTTTTCTCACTTCATGTTTACCCCAGAGTTAATAAACAAACACTGTGATGGGAGTGAACGTGTGTGTGTGTGTGTGTGCGTGCGTGCGGTCTCGTCGTTAGTTAATTGCCAAGCAGTGATAAGCAGTACATCACTTATAACGAGCCTGCCAAGGACCCCTGTTTAGATAGTGACACATCAACACACACACTGTCAGGGTGAGTGTTTGTGTGTGTGTGTTCAGACACTAATCAATGTCAACTAACAGGATACAGAGTGTTGTGTTCAACTAATCAACACAAGTGTCTCTCTCTCTCCTTTTGTCTGTGCCATATCCCTGTCCATCTGTCCAATTCAGTGACAGAGACTGGCACCATTACATCAGACTGACTCAATATTTCCCATTGATTTAGGATGAGACATACGCAGGGTTCTGTGTTTGTGTTTGTTACATCAGCAATATAATGTCTGCCATTTGTGTTTGTGACATCAACAATATACAGTGCATTTGGAAAGTATTCAGATCCCTTGACTTTTTCCACATTTTGTTACGTTACAGCCTTATTCTAAAATTGATTAAATTCATTTTTTTCCCTCATCAATCTACACACAATACCCCATAATGACAAAGCGAAAACAGGTTTTCATTGACGTTTTTGCAAATGTATTAAAAATAAAAAACAGATACCTTATTTACATAAGTATTCAGACCTTTTGCTATGAGACTCGAAATCGAGCACAGGTGCATCCTGTTTCCATTGATCATCCTTGAGATGTTTCTACAACTTGATTGGAGTCCACCTGTGTTAAATTGATTGGACATGATTTGGAAAGGCGCACACCTGTCTATATAAGGTCCCACAGTTGACAGTGCATGTCAGAGCAAAAACCAAGCCATGAGGTCGAAGGAATTGTCCATAGAGCTCCGAGACAGGATTGTGTCGAGGCACAGATCTGGGGAAGGGTACTAAAACATTTCTGCAGCATTGAAGGTCCCCAAGAACACAGTGGCCTCCATCATTCTTAAATGGAAGAAGTTTGGAACCACCAAGACTCTTCCTAGAGCTGGCCGCCCGGCCAAACTGAGCAATCGGGGTAGATGGGCCTTGGTCAGGGAGGTGACCAAGAACCCAATGGTCACTCTGACAGAGCTCCAGAGTTCCTCTGTGGAGATGGGAGAACCTTCCAGAAGGACAACCATCTCTGCAGCACTCCACCAATCAGGCCTTTATGGTAGAGTGGCCAGATGGAAGCCACTTCTCAGTAAAAGGCACATGACAGCCCTCTTGGAGTTTGATAAAAGTAACCTAAAGAACTCTCAGACCATGAGAAACAGGATTCTCTGGTCTGATGAAACCAAGATTGAACTCTTTGGCCTGAATGCCAAGCGTCACATTTGGAGGAAACCTGGCACCATCCCTACGGTGAAGCATGGTGGTGGCAGCATCATGCTGTGGGGATGTTTTTCAGAAACAGGGACTGGGAGACTAGTCAGGATCCAGGGAAAGATGAACGGAGCAAAGTACAGAGAGATCCTTGATTAAAACCTGCACCAGATCGCTCAGGACCTCAGACTGGGGCGAAGGTTCACCTTCCAACAGGACAACGACCCTAAGCACACAGCGAAGACAACGCAGGAGTGGCTTCGGGACAAGTCTCTGAATGTCCTTGAGTGGCCCAGCCAGAGTCCGGACTTGAACCCGAACAAACATCTCTGGAGAGACCTGAAAATAGCTGTCTATTTCTCCCCATCCAACCTGACAGAGCTTGAGAGGATCTGCTGAAAATAATGGGAGAAACTCCCCAAATACAGGTGTGCCAAGCTTGTAGTGTCATACCCAAGAAGACTAAAAAAAACTATTTTTGCTTTGTCATTACGGGGTATTGTGTGTAGATTGATGAGAGAAAAAAACAATTTAATCAGTTTTAGAATAAGGCTGTGGAAAACGTGAAGGGGTCTGAATACTTTCAGAATGCACTGTAATATCTGCCATCTGTGTTTGTTATTGCCGTGTGTGTGCCTGTGGGTAGATTCCTGCCCATGTCTCTCTCTGGCTCAGTAACAGGACAGAGAGAGGAACCACTCAGGCTGTGGGTAGATTCCTGCCCATGTCTCTCTCTGGCTCAGTAACAGGACAGAGAGAGGAACCACTCAGGCTGTGGGTAGATTCCTGCCCATGTCTCTCTCTGGCTCAGTAACAGGACAGAGAGAGGAACCACTCAGGCTGTGGGTAGATTCCTGCCCATGTCTCTCTCTGGCTCAGTAACAGGACAGAGAGAGGAACCACTCAGGCAGGGATTCCCTGTCTGTTCTAACGCTAACTGGAAATAGTTTCCACAGTGATGTGATTTGGCTGCCATGGTGATTTGGCTGCCATGGTGGAGCCTGTTACACTGCTGAAGGTTAAACATGTTGACGGATGAGTGACAGAGGTGAGGATGGAGAGAGACAGACAGACAGACAGACAGACAGACAGACACACACACACACACACGCGGGTACTTCTTAAAATACCTCCTCACAGTACCAGTTTTACCTCTTGAACATGCCGGTGCCAGCCTGCAGATTGGCAGTAAGCACTCTCAGAGCTCCTGGGCACGTTCAAGAGCGAGACACTGTTCAAAGGCGTTGCACAGAATTAGCAACAGTGAGTTCTCTCTCTCTCCTTCCCTCCCCCCTTCCTTCCTTCCCTCCCTCCCTCAGGATAGGCTGAGAGACTGCTCACTCTGCAGTTTATATAAGCCAGTTAACACTCTGAAGTGTGAGAGAGGGAGCTCCAGCAACACTGCGGAAAAGACAGTATAATCTGAAGTGATTTAATTTCACTCCCTAAACTCTTATAATAGGCCTGCTATTTACTCAATCCCAAATGAACCCTTTAGTGTCTACTTTAATGGAAGGCTGTTAGACCCTAACATGTTGACGTTTGATAATAAAGAAGAGGTTTTCCCACTCAAGTTCCGATTATGTGATGTTTCTATAGTAATGATGATATCATTGTTGTTGTTTAGAAGTTATACTGTACTATGAGTACTACTAATGATGATATATCATTGTTGTTATTGGAGGTATACTATGAGTATTTGTAATGAAGATGTTGTCGTTGTAGGAGGTATACTATGAGTATTAGTAATGATGATGTTGTTGTAGGAGGTATACTACTATGAGTATTAGTAATTATGTTGTTGTTGTTGTAGGAGGTATACTATGAGTATTAGTAATGATGATGTTGTTGTTGTAGGTGGTATACTATGAGTAGTAATGATGATGTTGTTGTTGTTGTTGTAGGTGGTATACTATGAGTATTAGTAATGATGATGTTGTTGTTGTAGGAGGTAGACAATGAGTATTAGTAATGATGATGATATTGTTGTTGTCTAGGAGGTATACTATGAGTATTAGTAATGATGATGATGTTGTTATAGGAGGTATAATATGAGTATTAGTAATGATGATGTTGTTTTAGGAGGTATACTATGAGTATTAGTAATGATGATGTTGTTGTTGTTGTAGGAGGTATACTATGAGTATTAGTAATGATGATGATATTGTTGTTGTCTAGGAGGTATACTATGAGTATTAGTAATGATGATGATATTGTTGTTGTCTAGGAGGTGTACTATGAGTATTAGTAATGATGATGATATTGTTGTTGTCTAGGAGGTATACTATGAGTATTAGTAATGATGATGATATTGTTGTTGTCTAGGAGGTATACTATGAGTATTAGTAATGATGATGATATTGTTGTTGTCTAGGAGGTATACTATGAGTATTAGTAATGATGATGATATTGTTGTTGTCTAGGAGGTATACTATGAGTATTAGTAATGATGATGATATTGTTGTTGCCTAGGAGGTATACTATGAGTATTAGTAATGATGATATTGTTGTTGTCTAGGAGGTATACTATGAGTATTACTTTATAATGATAATAATATTGTTATTGTTTAGGATGTTTACTATGTGTATAACTATATAGTGATGATGATGATATTGTTGTTACTATATATTGATATTATTATCGTTCTGTAGGAGGATGTGATGTATATGTGATATAACGTGATATTGATGTTATCTATAGGAGATATTCTATGTGATGTGTGTATATTATATAACGTGATATTGATGTTATCTATAGGAGATATGCTATGTGATGTGTGTATATTATATAACGTGATATTGATGTTATCTATAGGAGATATGCTATGTGATGTGTGTATATTATATAACGTGATATTGATGTTATCTATAGGATATGTGCTATGTGATGTGTGTATATTATATAACGTGATATTGATGTTATCTATAGGAGATATGCTATGTGATGTGTGTATATTATATAACGTGATATTGATGTTATCTATAGGAGATATGCTATGTGATGTGTGTATATTATATAACGTGATATTGATGTTATCTATAGGAGATATGCTATGTGATGTGTGTATATTATATAACGTGATATTGATGTTATCTATAGGATACATGCTATGTGATGTGTGTATATTATATAACGTGATATTGATGTTATCTATAGGATACATGCTATGTGATGTGTGTATATTATGTAACGTGATATTGATGTTATCTATAGGAGATATGCTATGTGATGTGTGTATATTATATAACGTGATATTGATGTTATCTATAGGATACATGCTATGTGATGTGTGTATATTATATAACGTGATATTGATGTTATCTATAGGAAGTATGCCGGTGCCTGACCAGCCGTCAGAGCAGGGAGCCAGTCTGTTGAGTCCAGGTCTACCGTCATCTAATGGAGACGGATCAGACGGGACAGAGACCACCTCCGCCATCCTGGCCTCTGTCAAAGAACAGGTACTGCATGTCTGGCTGGCTGGCTGTCTCTCACTGTGTGTGTGTGCGTCCATATCAGCATCTGGGACTTTAACACACTCATCTGTACTTTGTTTTTTAATGGAACACACAAACGTACACTGTGTACTGTGAATGATTTGCTGCAGAACCCTGATGCTGGAGCGGAGATCAATATTCCAATCCTATGCAGTGGGTTCAGGACAGTTCAGTGTTTTAGAAGTCAATAATGAATGTGTAGAGGAGGAATCAGGAAGTAATGGGGAGACATTATATAGGTGATGAGAGGTGAGCTGCGGCCAAGTAAACAGTATTGAATAAGACATTAAAACCACCGCAATCACTCACGCACACACACACATGCAAAAAAAAGCATTTTGTGAACCAACACTCGTACTTGACTCTTTTCCCCCTTACTAGATCTGACTTTGCTGATAGCTACTTTATTGAGGAAAAGGTTACTTACTATGACTGTGATATGTTGTTGTCCCCCCATTAGCTGCTGCCAAACTTGTTTTTACCTAACTTATTTATTGCATAGAATCCACGATGCGGTTAGGTTTTGACAGCTAGGGCCGCTATTTCTTGTCCCGGAATCTCGCTTAGCTGACAGGTTACGGTGTGCTTGAAAGAGCCGCTAAGCTGCTAACGTTAGCCATCAAGCTAATGAAGTTAGTCCCAGATGAGTGTTCCAATGGAGCCCTTTTTGTCTGGAGAGGTAAATGAACGCTTCCAGCACTGCAGGAGCTGTATCTACCACGCTTTGTTTTTCGGGACAAACTGGATCACTCAGAGTTCCAATGCGGCAATTGTTTGCTTGCCGAGGATTATAGGCTTGAGGTGGCTTCCTTGATCACGCAGGTCTCCAGCCTACCTAAGAAACTGGGGATGAATGCACAAACTGTAAGTGGCTCTGGATAAGAGCGTCTGCTAAATGACTAACATGTACAGAGATGAGAGAGAGAGAAAGAAAAAACAGCTCTGCAAAGGCAAGAAGTATGAATGCCCTGACTTCTGCTGAGGCCATATCACCATAAGACGTCGGATTGACCATGCATTTCTCTCTACGGAATGTGCTCTCCGCCAATGTGTGCACAGTCCTCTGAGAATCATTGACTAGGGAGATATTTCTGGGCCTTGAACCATGCTTTGTCTGATAGAATGTTGATTCACCTTGGATCACGGGTTATCACAAAGACTTTGTCAAAACATTTTATACGTCTGAGATTTTCTATTTCCTAATATGTAGCCTATAGTTCAAGGACAAACTAAGTTGGACATTTTGTGTTAAAATATTGAAAAGCCTTTCCTATTACTAAAACTGTATTCAGAAAATACTGAGATGGGGGAGTGGGGGGGGTTACATTGTAAAATACATGGTAAGTCGTTCCATGTCGACATCATGACTGTCTGACAAACCTGACTGAGTAACTCAGCATGTATAAACCTCTTTCCATCTCTCCAGCTCCCACACAGCTACACCTATAGATGAACAATACATATTAACATCATGGAGATATGAGCTTAATCAGGTACATATGATGTACATGCTGTCAGCAGGTTTGTGTGTAGTGTAAGGCTCACCCCAATTAGTCGACTGGTCGATTGTTTGGTCGTTACGCTGTTAGTCGACCAAGATTGTTTTAGTCCAGCAGTAACATATATATATATATATATATATATATATATATATATATATATATATATATATATATATATATATATATATATATATATATATATATATATATATTTGCGCCCATCTCAGTGAACTAATCCATTGTGGAGGCCTAGACTAAAAGCCAATTTATGCTTGATCTGAAATTGTGGTCGGAGGCTCCAAATGGAGGGTTTGACGCAATTGTGGAGCCTCCAGAGGCATGCAGAGTCATCGCCATGCGCCTCCCAAATGTTGTAACAAATGATTGTTTGACGGTAGGTGGGGGCGGTACATCCTGTACAAACACAAACTCACTTCCTTGACAACAGCTCTGCACTGCTGCGCAAAGGCAAGAAGTATGAATGTCCTGACTTCTGCTGAGGCCATATCACCATAAGTGCTGCATGGACAATGCAAACAGATGTCGGATTGACCATGCATTTCTCTCCGGAATGTGCTCTCCCGCCAATTTGTGCACATTCCTTGTGTGAATTGTTTGCGTTTTGATTGTTAGTGTATATCAATTCCCCATTACATATATCACCATGTGGTACATTTAATGTTAATTCCTATCATTTCTAATCTACAATGTTTGTTACTTTGGTTACAGTAATTTATTTTAATGCATTCAATATGATTATTTCAGTTGTTTGCAGAGTGCACAACCTAGGCTACACTTGTGAGAAACAAGTTTTGTTTTATTTCATTCCATTTACGCAAAACTGAAAGAGTGAACCACCGCATTTAACCATGGCAAGGTGACTGGGAACATGGTTGAATACCAACAGTGTAGTTATTCCCTCCGTAAGGCAATCAAACAGGAAAACATCAGTACAGAGACAAAGTGGAGTCGCAATTCAACGGCTCAGACAAGAGACGTATGTGGCAGGGTTACGAAGTGAAAACTCTGTGCTATGTCTTGCTCCCGGACAAGCTAAACACCTTCTTTGCCTGCTTTGAGGATAACACAGTGCCACCGACGCGGCCCGCTTCCAAGGACTGTGGGCTCTCGTTCTCCGTGGCCGACGTGAGTAAGACATTTAAGCGTGTTAAAACTTGCAAGGCTGCTGGCATCCCTAGCCGCGTCCTCAGAGCATGCGCAGACCAGATGGCTGGAGTGTTTACGGACATACTGTGCCTTGCAAAAGTATTCATCCCCCTCTGCGTTTTTACTATTTTGTTGCATTACAACCTGTAATTTAAATGGATTTTATTTGGATTTCATGTAATGGACATACACAAAATAGTCCAAATTGGTGAAGTGAAATTAAACAATTACTTGTTTCAAAGAATTAGACAAAATAAATTACGGAAAAGTGGAATGTGCATATGTATTCACCCCCTTTGCTATGAAGCCCCTAAATAAGATCTGGTGCAACCAATTACCTTCAGAGGTCACATAATTAGTTAAATAAAGTCCACCTGTGTGCAATCTAAGTGTCACATGATCTGTCACGTGATCTCAGTATATATACACCTGTTCTGAAAGGCCCCAGAGTCTGCAACACTACTAAGCAAGGGGCACCACCAAGCAAGTGGCACCATGAAGACCAAGGAGCTCTCCAAACAGGTCAAGGACAAAGTTGTGGAGAAGTACAGATCAGGGTTGGGTTATAAAAAAATATCAGAAACTTTGAACATCCCATGGAGCACCATTAAATCCATTATTAAAAAATGGAAAGAATATGGCACCACAACACACCTGCCAAGAGAGGGCCGCCCACCAAAACTCACGGACCAGGCAAGGAGGGCATTAATCAGAGAGGTAACAAAGAGACCAAAGATAACCCTGAAGGGGCTGCAAAGCTCCACAGCTGAGATTGGATTATCTGTCCATAGGACCACTTTAAGCCGTACACTCCACAGAGCTGGGCTTTACGGAAGAGTGGCCAGAAAAAAGCCATTGCTTTTGGTGTTCGCCAAAAGGAATGTGGGAGACTCTCCAAACATATGGAAGAAGTAAAAACAAACAAAATATAATTATTGTAGAATTTGACTGTGTCCATAAAATGTATATAGTATGTATGGGCTGGAAGTAGAGGCCTAAGCGTTGTTGTTCACTAGTTTACTCCAATTGGGGAAGGGGAGGTGGGGTTGGAATGTAATGAAGGGAAATATAATTTTAAAAAGGATATGTGTGTGTGTATGGATGTATGTATGTATATATGTATGTATATATATGTATGTGTATGTGTGTGTATATACAGTGGGGGAAAAAAATATTTAGTCAGCCACCAATTGTGCAAGTTCTCCAACTTAAAAAGATGAGAGAGGCCTGTAATTTTCATCATAGGTACACGTTAACTATAACAGACAAATTGAGGAAAAAAAATCCAGAAAAACACATTGTAGGATTTTTTATGAATTTATTTGCAAATTATGGTGGAAAATAAGTATTGTATGTATGTATGTGTGTATATATATATATATATATATATATATATATATATATATATATATATAGTGGCGTACAGCAGGTCAGCCACCAGGGGGAGACTCGTCGAGGCCTGGTAACAGATGGAGTATACGTCACAAGGCGGTGACTCCATCTGCTGGCCCATTGGGCTCAACGGTTTCACGACTGGAGGTTCGTACCCGACGCATCCCCCCGAGCCCAGATGAGCGACCTTCTGCACGTCACCAGGGCATGGCTCCTAATCGACATATCCACCCGCTCCCTCCTCGACAAAATGGTCCTGGATCACTTTGTACGGGTGCTACCCCACAACATGAAGAGGGCATCGAGCCTATGCGCGCCCCAGACCTTGGAAGGCCTCCTGGAAGCAGTGGTGACGCATCAGAACACTCAGGCCCTACGGAGGGTGAGCAGGGACGAGTCGGCGACCTGTGCGATGGGACGGAAGGACAACCCCACCACGGTGTACCCCAAACCGACAGTCGGCAGGGCCAAGGGACCGCAAACCCGTGGAGAGATGGCTGTGGAAGGTAGATGGAGACCAACGGAGGTGTTTTGAGTGTGGCGCCCGGGGGCACATTGCCTGGAATTGCCCTGCTCGAGAGGAGTCGATGCCATCAGCTAGCACCGGAGGCCAGGTGGGTCACGCCGTGAACTATGTCACCTCCTGTTGGGTGTACCATGAATCAACTGCACCCATGGTCCCGGTGAAGGTTGACAGACACAACACGGAAGTGCTATTAGACTCCGGAAGCATGGTTAAGCTCGTAACCACAAGCCTGCTGAACCAGGAGACCGAACGGGGTAGGGAGATGTCAATTTCCTGTGTTCACGGTGACACAAAGCGGTATCCCGCCGTATGGACCAACATAGTGACACCACAAGGAAGCTGCCAGATGATGGTGGGTGCAGTACCAGAGCTGCCGGTACCTATCCTAGTGGGACGGGATTGTCCGCTGTTCGCAGCCCTATGGGGGCACGAGTTGAAAATATACGAGCCGGCCGAAGAAGAGAGCGGGGACGACCCCCTAGCCTCTGCGGCCAGGACGACACCGGTTAACCAACCTGACTTTACGGGTCCGGAGTCGGAGGGGGAGCCGGAACCCGAACCACTGGAGGAGGAGCCCAGCCTTCCCCTTCTCGATTTCGAGGGGCCAGTCGAGACCCCCGTTGGGGGCCAACTGACGGGACAATTCGGGACGGCCCAGTGGGAGGATCCGAATTTGAAAGCTGCTGCAGCCCAAGTGATAGCGGTGGATGGACAGCTACTTCCGGGGGTGAGTGACTGGCGATACCCCCATTTCCAAATTAAGAATAACCTTTTGTATCAGGTGTCGCGCCAGCAGGGGGAACTTCGAGAGGTATTGTTGCTGCCCCGACGGTACGTAGGAACCGTTCTTCAGCTGGCCCACACCTACCTGTTGGGGGCGCACCTGGGAATGGAGAAGATCCGGGAACGGGTCGCCGCCCGGTTCTACTGGCCCGGGATGAGGAGGGCCGTGGAATACTGTCGCAGCTGCCCGGAGTGTCAACTCACTGCCCCGAAAGCACACTTCCGAAACCCTCTGGTCCCCCTGCCGATCAACGGGGTGCCCTTTGAACGCATTGCCATGGACATAGTGGGACCCCTGGTAAAGACTGCACGAGGACACAGGTACATCTTGGAAATAGTAGACTATGCCACCCGGTTTCCCGAGGCCATTCTCCTACGGGCGGCAGTATCCAAGGGAATCGCCCGGAATCTGTTCCACCTTTTTAGCCGGGTGGGCATCCCGAATGAGATCCTGACAGACCAAGGTACAGAGTTTATGTCCTGCCTCATGAAAGAGTTGTGTGCCCTCATGCATATCAAGCAGATCCTGACCTCCGTCTTTCACCCGTAGACGAATGGGCTCGTCGAGCACTTTAACAAAACGCTCAAACAGACGCTGCGGAAGGTCATCGAGCAGGACGGGAAGAACTGGGACCAGCTGCTTTCCCACCTAATGTTCTCAATCCGAGAAGTACCCCAATCCCACACGTGGCCTACTAGACCTCGCCAAGGAGGTGTGTGAAGCCCAACCGACCCCCTTACGCAGCGTGGTAGAGCACGTGGAGACGATGCGGGAGCGGATGACAGCCATATGGCCAGTCGTGAGGGAACATATGGAGAAGGGCCAACGCACCCAAGCCCAGGTCTACAATCGGGGAGCCCAGCCCCGAGAATTCCAGGTGGGAGACAGGGTGTTGGTGTTGATCCCCACAGCCTAAAGTAAGTTCCTGGCAACATGGCACGGACCATACGAGGTGGTCGAGAAACTGGGACCTGTATATAACAAAAAAAAAAGACAAAAAAAAAAACTGACCATCGCAACTAGCTAGCTGCAATCGAATGGCTGTTGTTGGCTAATCACCACTGTACCGACGTACCAGTTATCCATGAGCTAGCCTCGAACCAGGCCCATCTCCCGGCTATCTACTTCTCTGTCAACCGGACGGGACCTCCTAGTGTCGACACGGAGCCCCGCCGATCCATCACGACTGGTCTGCCAACGTAATCGTCTGATGTGGTTTCAACAGGCTTCCCGTTGCGATGACCACAAAGATCCATCTGCTAGCCCCAGCCCGCTAGTACGCACAAACAACAGCCGTGCCTCCTGCTCGCCTGTGCTGTAGCAGCCTACGATCTACGACTTACTTAGTGCTGTTCACTGGACCTTATGATCACTCAGCTACACAGCTAATGCCTGCTGGACTGTTCCTTTACACAGTACCCCATCCTGTTTATCTGTTTAGCCTCAGCCCAAACTTTTGTCGCCATTACCAGTTGTTGTCTTAGCCCTCTCGAATAACACCTGTGATTGCGTTATGCCTCTCTCCCATGTCAATATGCCTAGCCTATTGCTGTTTGGGTTAGTTCTTATTATACAATTTCACTGTAGAGCCCCAAGTTCCGGTCAACCAGCCTCAGAGAGCTCCTATGTCCCACCCCCCATACACGCGGAGACCGGCTCAATACCTCCAGTGATGCTATCTCTTTCATAGTTACCCAATGCTTAGGTGTACCTCCACTGTACTCATATCCTTCCATATCTTTGTCTGTACATAATGCCCTGAATCTATTCTACTACGCCCGGAAATCTGCCCCTTTTATTCTCTGTACCCAACGCACTAGAAGACCAGTTCTTAAAGCCTTTAGCCATATCCTTATTCTATTCCTCCTCTGTTCCTCTGGTGATGCAGAGGTTAACCCAGGCCCTGTAGCCCCCAGTATTACTCCTACCCCCCAGGCGCTATCATTTGTTGACTTCTGTAACCGTAAAAGCCTTGGTTTCTTGCATGTTAACATCAGAAGCCTCCTTCCTAAGTTTGAGTTATTCACTGCATTAGCACACTCTGCCAACCCTGATGTTCTAGCAGTGTCTGAATGTTGGCTTAGGAAGGCCACCAAAAATTCAGAAATGTCCATCCCTAACTACAACATTTTCCCGTCTAGATAGAACTGCCAAAGGGGGCGGAGTTGCAATCTACTGTAGAGATAGCCTGCAGAGCTCTATCATACTATCCAGGTCTGTGCCCAAACAGTTTGAGCTTCTACTTATAAAAATCCACCTTTCCAGAAATAAGTCTCTCACTGTTGCCGCTTGCTACAGACCCCCTCAGCCCCCAGTTGTGCCCTGGACACCATATGTGAATTGCTTGCCCCCCATCTATCCCTCAGAGTTCGTACTGCTTGGTGACCTAAACTGGGATATGCTTAACACCCCGGCCGTCCTACAATCTAAACTAGATGCCCTCAATCTCACACAAATTATCAAGGAACCTACCAGGTACAACCCTAAATCCGTAAACATGGGCCCCCTTATAAATATCATCCTGACTAATTTACCCTCTAAATATACCTCCGCTGTCTTCAACCAGGATCTCAGCGATCACTGCCTCATTGCCTGTGTCCGTAAAGGGTCTGCGGTCAAACGACCACCCCTCATCACTGTCAAACGCTCCCTAAAACACTTCAGCGAGCAGGCCTTTCTAACTGGCCCGGTTATCCTGGATGGATATTGACCTCATTCCATCAGTAGAGGATGCCTGGATGTTCTTCAAAAGTGCTTTCCTCTCCATCTTAAATAAGCATGCCCCATTCAAAAAATTCAGAACTAAGAACAGATATAGCCCCTGGTTTACCCCAGACTTGACTGCCCTTGACCAGCACAAAAACATCCTGTGGCATACTGCATTAGCATTGAACAGCCCCCGCGATATGCAACTTTTCAGGGAAGTCAGGAACCAATATACACAATCAGTTAGGAAAGCAAAGGCTAGCTTTTTCAAACAGATATTTGCATCCTGTAGCACTAACTCCAAAAGGTTTTGGGACACTGTAAAGTCCATGGAGAATAAGAGCACCTCCTCCCAGCTGCCCACTGCACTGAGGCTAGGAAACACTGTCACCACCAATAAATCTACGATAATCGAGAATTTCAATAAGCATTTTGCTACGGCTGGCCATGCTTTCCACCTGGCTACCCCTGCCCCAGCCACCAGCTCTGCACCCTCCGCTGTAGCTTGCCCAAATCGGAGGGCCTGTTGTCTGGACCTCTGGCAGTCTCTATGGGGGTGCCACAGGGTTATATTTTCGGGCCGACTCTATTCTCTGTATATATCAATGATGTCGCTCTTGCTGCTGGTGACTCTCAGATCCACCTCTACACAGACGACACCATTTTGTATACATCTGGCCCTTCATTGGACACTGTGTTAACAAACCTCCAAACGAGCTTCAATGCCATACTACACTCCTTCCATGGCCTCCAACTGCTCTAAAACGCTAGTAAAACTAAATGCATGCTCTTCAATCGAACGCTGCTTGCACCCGCCCGCCCGACTAGAATCACTACTCTCGGCGGGTCTGACTTAGAATATATGGACAACTACAAATACCTAGGTGTCTGGTTAGACCATAAATTCTCCTTCCAGACTCACATTAAGCATCTCCAATCCAAAGTTAAATCTAGAATCGGCTTCTTATTTCGCAACAAAGCCTCCTTCACTCATGCTGCTAAACATGCCCTCGTAAAACTGACTATCCTACCGATCCTTAACTTAGGCGATGTCATTTACAAAATAGCTTCCAACACTCTACTCAGCAAATTGGATGTAGTCTATCACAGTGCCATCCGTTTTGTCACCAAAGCCCCATATACTACCCACCATTGTGACCTGTACGCTCTCGTTGGCTGGCCCTCACTATATATTCATCGCCAAACCCACTGGCTCCAGGTCATCTATAAATCACTTCTAGGCAAATCCCTGCCTTATCTTAGATCATTGGTCACCATAGCAACACCCACCCGTAGTATGCGTTCCAGCAGGTATATCTCACTGGTCATCCCCAAAGCCAACACCTCCTTTGGCCGCTATTCCTTCCAGTTCTCTGCTGCAAATGACTGGAACGAACTGAAAACCTCTCTGAAGCTGGAGACACTTATCTCCCTCACTAACTTTAAGCATCAGTTGTCAGAGCAGCTTACCGATCACTGCACCTGTACACAGCCCATCTGTAATTAGCCCACCCAACTACCTCATCCCCATATTGTTATTTACATTGTTATTTATTTTGCTCATTTGCACCCCAGTATCTCTATTTGCACATCATCTTCTGCACATCTATCACTCCAGTGTTAATACTAAATTGTAATTATTTTGCACTATGGCCTATTTATTGCCTTACCTCCATAACTTACTACATTTGCACACACTGTATATAGATTTACTATTGTGTTATTGACTGTACGTTTTGTTTTTGTTTATTCCATATGTAACTCTGTGTTGTTGTTTTTAATCGCACTGCTTTGCTTTATCTTGGCCAGGTCGCAGTTGTAAATGAGAACTTGTTCTCAACTGGCTTACCTGGTTAAATAAAGGTAAAATAAAAAAATCTGTGGATAATACTTCCCTGAGCTCAGGTTAGTACACATCTCTCATCCCAAGGCCGATCTACACTTCTTTGTGAACACCCTCGTTATAGTGTACACTTTGGGTCCCAACGGCTGAAAAGCAGCAACCTTCTTCGATGAACCCCTCACTGAAAGTTGTCTGAAATGACAACACTATCTCTGCTACTCCCATCATGATCTGGGTATGTGTGACGTTCAACTTGAATTCATAGTAGTCTCTATTATTGTGCACAGTTAGTTGTCCTTCCTCTCCTACGAGCTATCCCCTGTATCACTATACACAGAGGAGTGGTATTGTTCCCCAGAGATTCTATTACCCACTTCCTTAACTTATGAGCCACACAGATCTCCACCTCCAGTCACATTCCATTCCGCTCTCCCAATTCCCTGTAACATTAAAGCCTTGTGGGTTTTTGGACTCCATATAATACGCTGATATCAGTCCTGCTCGAATCTGCAACTAACACCCTTATGAAAAAATTATATCTCAAACACATGCCCCCTATGTACTTTGCCTCCGGCCACAAATACATTTGCACATAAATCATTCCATCTAACCCATAACACATTAGTCACTACTGCTAGTCCACTTAGTTATAAACATACTAAAACAAGTTAATTAGTCAATTTCGAACAATCCCTCATCTGGAACTATGATCACTCTCATGTTCCACGACACCTAGGAAACATATTGACTTGAACAAAGGGAAGAGAGAATATACATGTTTAATAATTTCACACCACCCTTGATGAGAATGAGATTGGGGCAAAAACCGTTAATACGTTCTGTTCTATGCCAATTGGATGCTAGTCTCCATGCCAGTCTCTGTCCATCCGTTCTGTTCTATGCCAATGGGATGCTAGTCTCCATGCCAGTCCCGGGATGCTAGTCTCCATGCCAGTCCCGGGATACTAGTCTCCATGCCAGTCCCGGGATGCTAGTCTCTATGCCAGTCTCTGTCCATCCGTTCTGTTCTATGCCAGTGGGATGCTAGTCTCCATGCCAGTCCCGGGATGCTAGTCTCCATGCCAGTCCCGGGATGCTAGTCTCCTTGCCAGTCCCGGGATGCTAGTCTCCATGCCAGTCCCGGGATGCTAGTCTCTATGCCAGTCTCTGTCCATCCGTTCTGTTCTATGCCAGTGGGATGCTAGTCTCCATGCCAGTCCCGGGATGCTAGTCTCCATGCCAGTCCCAGGATGCTAGTCTCCATGCCAGTCCCGGGATGCTAGTCTCCATGCCAGTCCCGGGATGCTAGTCTCCATGCCAGTCCCGGGATGCTAGTCTCCATGCCAGTCCCGGAATGCTAGTCTCCATGCCAGTCCCAGGATGCTAGCCTCCATGCCAGTCCCGGGATGCTAGTCTCCATGCCAGTCTCTGTCCATCCGTTCTGTTCTATGCCAATGAGATGCTAGTCTCCATGCCAGTCCCGGGATTCTAGTCTCCATGCCAGTCCCGGGATGCTAGTCTCCATGCCAGTCCCGGGATGCTATTCTCCATGCCAGTCCCGAGATGCTAGTCTCTATGCCAGTCCCAAGATGCTAGTCTCTATGCCAGTCCCGGGATGCTAGTCTCCATGCCAGTCCCGGGATGCTAGTCTCCATGCCAGTCCCGGGATGCTAGTCTCCATGCCAGTCCCGGGATGCTAGTCTCCATGCCAGTCCAGTGATGCTAGTCTCCATGCCAGTCCCGGGATGCTAGTCTCCATGCCAGTCCCGGGATGCTAGTCTCCATGCCAGTCCCGGGATGCTAGTCTCCATGCCAGTCCCGGGATGCTAGTCTCCATGCCAGTCCCGGGATGCTAGTCTCCATGCCAGTCCCGGGATGCTAGTCTCCATGCCAGTCCCGGGATGCTAGTCTCCATGCCAGTCCCGGGATGCTAGTCTCCATGCCAGTCCCGGGATGCTAGTCTCCATGCCAGTCCCGGGATGCTAGTCTCCATGCCAGTCCCAGGATGCTAGTCTCCATGCCAGTCCCCTTCATCCTCATCCTCAAGGTGTCAAAGCAAGACGCAGACTATGAGCCTTGTACGCAATTAATTGTACTGTATCATCCAGATAGCCATATGTATTGATGCACTTTAACATTAGGAATCTGATCACATGGTAAAACAAAATCCCTACTATCAATGTCCCCATTATGGTTAGCCCAAGCTACCATCTAGTGCAGGGGTCCCCAAACTTTTTCCTGTGAGGGCCACATAACTTTTCCCTTCTCTGATGGGGGGCCGGTGTCAGTTTGTAACAGAAAAAGTGTGACGATCGTAGGGGAGCTTAAAAAATTTATTGTTTTCCAGAAAGCCACACATAACCAAATAACCCTTTCCAGGTTCTTTACAGAAAAAAAGTCAGGAAACAAATAATAACACTATTAATGAAATAAATAATAACTAAATAACCCTCTCTGAGTTCTTCACAGAAAAAACAGGAAATAAATAACACTATTTATGAAATAAATAATAACTAAATAACTCTCTCTGGGTTCTTCATAGAAAAAAAAGCCATGGAACATTAACTTTCTGTTGTGCCATGCACAATCTTAACAGATAAAAGTTCAGCTCAGTTGTCAGAGCAGAATCTCTCTGACACATATGAGCAGTCTCTTAAAGTTCTTGTGTTCCTTCCTTATAATCCTTTTGTAGGTTCCAGTAGGCTTGTAGACACCGCTGTTTGCAGCTCTCTCTCATCAACTTCCCTGTGAAAACCACAAAGGAAGCAGGTTGAGAAACTGAACTAAGTGATACAGCACCTACACAGCACAATACATTTCACTACCAGTATGGTTGTAAAGATGGATTTTATCCCAGTAGATTTTATTATGATTATATTTGTTTATGCTCAGAATGACTCATTCAAGTCAGAAAAGTGAGCTTACCTATGTATGTTCATCAGTGTGAACTGTGGGCCTGCATCTGGCTGGTGAGAAGTTGAATATCAGGTTCCATTCTAGTTACAGCCAGTCTCAAGCACTGATGCAAATGTTCATCTGTCAATCTTGATCTCATCGGAGTTTTCAGCAGTTTCATGCGAGAAAAGTTTTTCTCGCAGATATACGTGCTGCCAAAAACTGTGGACATTTTCATTGCGTGTTTTTTGATGTTTGGATATGTGTCGTTTGGGAGGGCGGCATAGAAGTCAATGAGACTGTTGGGCTTGAATGCGTCTTTCAGAACATCACAGTTCTGTAACTCAGCCAACTCAAACTGATATGAAGGCTGGGCTTCATCAATGTCGGCAACAAAGGGGTTCTGAAAAAGACGGATTTCTTTTGCATGAACATGTAGTTCACTGAATCGCACACCGAACTCCGCCTTCAGCATTTCCAGTGCTTCCACGCACTTTTCAGCTGGGAACGGGACCGCTGGGTTCTCTGTCGACAGGTTTTGGGTAGCAGGAAGATGGACGAAGTTGCGCTTTTTTACTTGTTCCAAAAGCAGCGCTAATTTCACCTCAAATGCTTTTATGTGTGAATACATGTCGCAAATGAGTTTCCCCTCGCCTTGTAGCTGCAAGTTAAGGCTGTTAAGTATTTCTGTCACGTCTGTTAAAAATGCGAGGTGCCATTTCCATTCTGGGTCGATCAGCTCTGGGACCGTTTTGTCTTTTAAATGAAGAAATGCGTTAATTTCGGGTAGCAGCTCGTAAAAACGCCTCAAAACTCTGCCCCGGCTCAGCCATCGGACCTCTGTGTAGTACAGCACATCTCCGTGCGTAGACTCCAGTTCAGACAGGAATTCTTGGAACTGCCTGTGTTTAAGTCCCTTTGCTCTGATGAAGTTTATGCACGACACCACAACCTTCATTACAGAATCCCACGTCAACACTTTGCAGCACAGTGCTTGCTGGTGAATTAGGCAGTGGACTCGTAGCGGGGCGGTGAGACCCCTTTTTTCCAACTCCCGGTTCATGCGTCCTATTAGACCGCGAGTTTCGCCCACCATGCTAGGAGCCCCGTCAGTCGTGATGCTAGCTAGCTTTGACCAGTCCAGGTCCAACTTCTCCATGGTTTGGCACACTTTGTCAAAAATATCCTCTCCCGTTGTAGTCCCTTTGAGACTTTGGAGGGCTGCCAGCTCCTCGCATATCTCAAAGTTTGCGCTAACTCCACGAATAAAAATGAGCAGTTGCGCTGTGTCTTGCACGTCCGTGCTCTCATCCAGTGCTAATGAAAAAAGGTCAAATTCTTTCGTCTTCTGCTGCAGCTGGGCATATACATTACTCCCGATTTCTTCAACGCGTCTGGTGATTGTACTCGCCGACAGACTTACGGCATTAAATGCATCTTTCTTCTCGGGACACACCTCCTCCGCGACAGCATCCATACATTTCTTAACAAACTCTCCGTCAGTGAAAGGCTTACCGCTGCTTGCTATCAGTTTAGCAACCCGAAAGCTGGCCCGAACGGATGCCTGGTTCAGCTGAGCTTGGCGTACAAATGTATTCTGCTGAGATAGTAGTCCACTTTTTAGCTTTGAGAGTTTGTCTGCTCGTATTTGGCCTTGCAAGCTATCGTACTTGTCTTTGTGACGGGATTCATAGTGTCGGCGAAGATTGTATTCTTTGAATACCGCCACCGTCTCTTGACAGATGAGACAAACAGCCTTTTCTTTGCATTGAACAAAAAAATAATCGTTTGTCCATTCTGAATCAATTTTTCTCTTACCTAACCTTTTCGCCATTATTCCGTTCTCTCTTTGACAGGGCCGGGCCTAGGATTTTTTTTCTGG